>NC_041391.1:483208802-483219244 GCF_002162155.2 Triticum dicoccoides
GAGGGTAAGACTGCCGCTGATAGGCCCGGGAGTGGGTATACGAATAGCACACGGTAGTTTACCCAGGTTCGGGGCTCTCCAAAGAGATAATACCCCTACTCCTACATGTCTGAGTATATCTGATATATCTGGTACAGAGTTGCTCCTAGAGCTGTATCTGGGATCAGTACCATGGGTATCTGACTTTGTATATGCCTGTATGAGGTATGCTCTAGTGGCCGGCTATGCCCATGGCTTATGGCCGAATGGATGTGTGTGACCTCATGCGTGAGTGCATGTGAGAATGGATGGATGGATGGATGAATGGCTATATATAGTGTGGAGCTAGCTTACTATCTAAGCTATGCGGTGGTATGGGAGCAAGGGGGTATGGTGGGGTGTCATCCTTGTCCCCTGGGTCACTTCATAAATAGTGCCCAGGGACAAGGGATATTGTACATGATGGCTGGGGTGACATGTGAACAGTGCCGGGTACGGCCATCTGGTCGGGGTCGCGTCAGGTTGCAGTTGACTTCGGGCAGCCGGCTGGTTGGAGCAGTTGGCAGACAGCAGCCGGCCTGGTGGAGCAGCCGGCAGCCAGCAGCCGGTCTGGTGGAGCAGTCAGCAGCCAGCAGTCGGCCTGGTGGAGCAGTCGGCAGCCAGCAGCCGGCCTGGTGGAGCAGTGAGCAGCCAGCAGCCAGCAGTCGACCGGGTAGTTGGACTAAGGGGCTTTGCTAGCCCCGATGTCTTGAATTACTGTCTCGCCGTCTTCGGGGTACCCGTGTCCAATTACTCCGACACATTCGCCACAAGCCTTTCCTTGACGAACACCATAAGAACCGTTAGATCGGCATCCGACAGTGTCAGTTTTGCCATGTCATTTAACAGAACAGCCACTCCTCCTACACACAAATCTTCCATGTGAGTGTTAGCAACTGCTGTATGCTCCCTCTATTCCAAAATGCAGTGCATATAGCTTTATTGAAAATTCGAACCTCCAAACTTTTATCGAGTTTTCGTGTACCAAATTGCACATGTAGAATACCGTGTATATATCATTTCATTCATCTTCGAGAGGTAACTATATAGATGGGGGAGGAGTTTACAAAGAAAGACCATCGTATCACCTGCAGCAATTCAACCATCCTTTGGTGTGGAGGAATATCATAGGAACTCTATATGATATGACTTTTATAGGATTTTTTTCCTTTAGAGCCAAATCGTTCATAGGAATACATTCATATACTCCACATTTCAAAGGAAATGAACACGATATCATTTTTATAGCTTTAGAGCCACTTGGTTCATATGAATGGATTCCTATACTCCCATAATTTCAAATGAAAATAAACATTAGCGTATATTCAATAGAAAAGTTCCTATGATATGAACCAAATTACATCTCTTTTCTAATCCCTCCTCGTAGGAATTGAGATACAAGTCATCTCTAGATTCAATAGAAAAGTTCGTATGATGTGAACCAAATGACATCTCTTTTCCAATCCCTACTCATAGGAATTGAGATACTCCATGTCATCTCTTTCTCTACAACTTCCATGTATACATCTTCTATTCCTAAATAGCAAGTACAACCCACTAGTAGCTTTTTTCCAAGACATGCAACTATGGCACAAGAACTATATAGTGTGCGAATAACTTTGAAAGATGGTCGCTGGATGAAGCTAATCCGACAGTGCAGAGATGGCAAATCCGAGCACTACTGGTCGTTGGATATCATCAACATTCCACCAGATCTGCCACATGTACAATTTAGAAGACTCCATGGTTGAACTTAAGCATAATGCACAAACCTCAAAACACAAGCACTTCTCATTTGTTCTAGAATGTGCCATAAAATTATTATTATTTTCTAAATGAATTGCCATTATTTGTTTTTTACTTTATGCTTTACAATGCAAAACCCCATGAATCATAACATTTTTATAAAACTAATTGATTTTGAATGAGATGAACTATAAGAACTACACGAATATCTACATCATGCATATCTGACTCAAAGCTTTACATGCTATAGTGTGTATTTATTCATAATTTGGTTTCGAAATCTCATGCGTTCAATGCATGTGTACCTTACTAGTTTTGAGTAGAGTACCAAATTTAACGCCGCCCTGGGTAATATCAAAATGCAGGGCCCATGGATCATTGCCTTTCGGTCGAACCTACGTCCACAAATTTTTGTATGTACTATATCTCCACTAGTCTCCGAACCCAAAAATGTTGCCTCATTCTTATAAAACTAAGAGGCCCACACATATTTAAGGCGTCGACTCGAACTCAATCCCTTTCCCGTTTACCATGACGTGCCCCGCATGCTGTAGTACTCCTACAAACCCTACCGCCGCACGCATCAGCGGTTTTCTTCAAGAGGATGAGGGAGAAGCCGATTTGTAGTGGAGGCGCTTTAAAAAAAGGATCTGTAGTGGAGACCCCTACCCTAGGGTGCCCTAGCACTACAAAAAAATACACTTCCGTGATGATACGTGTTTGTCACAGTAGGTCGCGTTTTTTGTCATGCAGGTACATCCATGACGATTTTATGACAGAATCAAGATAGTCATACCTATGCTGTCATAGAAGTGTTCCATGACATTACCAAAATTATCATCACGGAAGTGTCCACTTCCATGAAGATAAATCGCGCGTCACAGAAGTGCTTTCATCAAGGGTGACCGACAGGTGGCATCCACCATAACGAAACGCTGTTAAGCTATCGGGTCAGGTTTTGGATCCGATAACCCATTAACAGCTCCAACCAATGGGGATTTTCCACGTGTAAAATCATCGTTGGCTGGAGGAAACACGTGTCGGCTCATCATTGGGACAGATGTCATCCACTCACTGGACAGAAGGCGCCTATGATACTTCGACATGTGGCACGGCCCAACAGTGGCCCATTCCTGTGAAAAGGCCGGCCCGTTTGACTTGGTCAAAAGCTGGCGGGCCGGCCCATGGAAAGCCTGTTAACGGCCTGTTAGCAAATAGCCATTTACAGCCCGCTAACCCAAGGCCCGGTACGCCCTATGCGTATTAGGCCCAGTAGCGTCATCTGGGCCATCCAATATGATTCCAGCCCGTTTTCACTTCTGGCCCATGACGTCTTTCGGCCAATATGAGGCCCTTTGTAACTCTTGTCCCATTAGCGGCCCGTGGTGAAACTGGCCCATAATGAACAGTGTATTGCTTTACACCCATTAACGGCCCGCGGTGAAACTGACCCGTAATGAACAGTGTAACACTTTATACCCATTAACGCGTCGTTATTCCGTTGGGCTGTTTCCAGCACAAGTTAACTTTCGGCCTTCTGAGGGCCCATTTATTCTTGGGCTCATTTGCAGCATTCGGTTACTTACGGCCCGTTACTGTCATTTTCTGCTTGTGGGCCAAATTCAGCCCGTCATTACAGTCGGCCCGTTTGTGGTCCATTAGTCTGTTGGGCCATTTTCATAGCATCACCAAATACGGCCTATTAACGGCCCGTTATGGTCAGCCCATAAAACGTACGATTTCCATTATAGGCCCGTCTACGGCCCATTAAAGGCCCGTACAAGACCCATAAATGAGTCGGCGACCCATGGATCCTACGTGACGTAGAAGGCCCATGGATCCTACGAGACGTAGAAGGCCCATGGATCCTACGAGACGTAGAAGGCCCATTGATCCTGCGAGACGTAGAAGGCCCATGGATCCTACGAGACGTAGAAGGCCCATGGATCAGACGGCCCGTGAAGGGCCATGGTCGGGCGAGTTGGCCCCCGTTTGAATGATATAGCATATTCAAACAATTATCCTACTCAATACTATCACCTCTAAAAAGCATACACTATACAACAAAGAGATCAAGGCATAGAAAGGTAGAATAATCCTACACTATACAATAAAGAAATTACAGCCGATTATAGCCAATGGGCATTATGGTTCGGCACAGGTGATAATAAAGTATACACAAATAGCAAATTACATACAGTAGGCAAATACAGCTCATACATCATGGACGCGCATCAAGTTAACTTCATTTGAACTCTAATCTCTTCAGAAAATAGGATTGGCTGGATTCAGATAGCACAAATTTCAGTCTGCAAAATCTCCAATTCCTTCATGGTTACCTCGGTGTCTTGTTTCATTTTTTTGACTCCTGCATCTAATACCTGCATATCCAGTCTCAACTTGTTGATTATACGTTGACAATCATGTACACGTTGTCTTGCCACCTCTAGTTGATGCTCGAGAACATCAGCACATTCCAATTCCAATTCATAATCATTCAGTAACGGCCATGCCGCACTGCTCGCAGATTTTTGTGTTGATGTCACTTCATCCTGAAATGTTTCTGTAAGTACACATGACTAGGGCAAAAATATAGTTACAACAGTGAAGCGAACAAGACACTCTTTTGTACTACATGGCAAAATAGGACTAACAATAATGTTACATGTCACTTTCACAAAAAAATGTTACAGGTCATGAAGCATAAGAATGTGATATTTTAAAAATTATAAAAAAGATAGTCTGTGCAGCCTGCATATAGAAATCCCTCTCAGCTCACCAGAGGAGCATGATGTTGGGGCCCAATCGAAAACACAGACAAGTTACAAATTTAGACAGCACATTGCGTATAAGTAAGCAAGCAGTTGGCCATTCTGTATCTCAATTAAAGTCTTAGGGAGCAATGAACAGCAGAGGGTTTCATACAAACATACTACAGCAGGCAAAACTATGCAATCATTAGCGTAGTATAAACTAGATTGTGAGCCTCATGCAATAATAGTTGGTTAATAGACTTCAAAGCTTCAGGCACACTTCGGCAGAGTAATTAAATGGTAAGGCCTTTAATTATGTCAACTAATAGTGATACAAGTACTGAACATCAGGCATAGTTATTTGGGCATCTCATTAAGTGAGGACAAATAAAGCAATTGAAAAGAGAAAATTAACTATGCCTGAAACAAACAAGGAATTGAACTGTTGAGTTGCATACAGTGACTTACCTTAGCAGGTTGAAGAGGCTCAGCGCAGCTCCTACTTCTCTTGCAAGGCTCCTTCCTAACATCTTGTACTTGGAAATCCTCAATCTTATCTTCATTGCAACCCCTCTACAAGGTGACACAAACTAGTTACTCCTCTCCTTGGAAGATAAATATGCATACTTTGCAGACTGTGAACACAAAAGGATGAGCTTATAACAAAACAACACCACATAATGAAACATGCTGCATCTCTTGCACTTGCACACAATGAAATGAGCATTTACTATGTCTGCACTATGTAAAAACTAGGCATACGTTCGAACTGGATCTCCAGGTACTCTTGGAGAGCCTACTGTAGTGTACAGCCAAACATTTATGTCACCTATGAGTTAGACAAGGCCCCACTACAGCAGCCCTTAGTGTTTAAATCATTGACAAGCTCTGTTAGAGTGTTAGGTCAAGAACATCAAGTAATCAAAGCAAACAGTCCTAGTATGGATGGCTGATGCAAACAAGCAATTGAACAGATGTGTGAGCAAATCTTACATATCAAGAAAAGAAGCAAAGAAGGAGGCTTAAATACCATCACTTGACTAACCAGATTTAAGGGGCATTTAACCATCATGTGCAACGTATGAACTAACATAAACATTGCATATTCCAGATTCTACAATGGAATGCACATGTATTAGGTTATGCCATGTATGATGATGCCTAAATGTACAAATAGTAGGCAGGAGTGATTCATCATTGTAAGCACAATTGAATTGCAGGTTAAGGGCCAGTTCGATTCCGTCTTTTCAGGGCATATTGTCAAAATAAGCCATAAAAGATGTAAAGAAGTCATTTTTGAGGTATGGGCTTGGGCTTAACTAATTTCACTTTGGAGGGGGTGTTTCGGGTAGAACCTCACTAAAAATTGAAGGGAAGGGGAATAGTGAAATGACTCTGTTGTCTGCCTATATTACACTCAAAATGCAACTGCTGACGCCCGTGTCACACCTGACCCTCAAGTAAAAACAAACACGCAAGCATTCATTGCCCTGCCCGCTTGCATCTCCTCTCCCCTTTCCCTCTACCTCGATCCCCTGCCTGCAGCACTAGGGTTCCTCCAGCGAGCTGTCGGCACTGGTCTCATCTGGCCTGGTCCTCGACGATGCTATGTCCAGCTAGGCTACATGGCCGGAGGGTAGGGGCAAATCTCCCTGGCTCCTCCTCCCTCTGGCACCGCCCCTCATTCTCATGGTCTCCAGCAGCTGCTCCACTGTGGTTTGTCCAACGCACTACTCCGACGGGCGCTGCACAACTACGGCCGATGCCACACTGCGGCAGAAGGCACCTTATTCCCCCTCGCCTCCTCCCAGGCCATGGCCTTGGGGTGCTGTTGAAGGATGAGCTCATCCAAGAAGGTGAGGATCTCCTCTGAATTTTTGCCAAATTTTCATTCTGATCCACTATACGATGAATTGCTATGAGCTGCTTCTGTTGCTGCTATATGATGCATTGCTATGAGCTGATCCTGCTGCTGCTATATGATGAATTGCTATGAGCTACTGCTGCTGTATGATGAGTTGCTATGAGCTGCTGCTACTGCTATATGATGAATTGCTATGAGTTGCTGCTGCTATATGATGAGTTGCTACAAGCTGCTCCTGCTGCTGCTATATGATGAATTGCTATGAGCTGCTCCTCCTGCTGCTATATGATGAATTGCTATGAGCTGCTCCTGCTGCTGCTATATGATGAATTGCTATTAGCTGTTGCTGGTATATGATGAATTGCAGACTGCTGCTGCTGTATGATGAGTTGCTATGAGCTGCTACTGCTGCTATATGATGCATTCAGGTGGTGCTACTATATGATAATAACCAGCCACTTGGACCATCGAATTTTAATAAATAATTGTTCTTCATTTAAATGTGGGTCATGCGTTCTTCGTTTAAATTAGGCAATGTGATCTCTATGGAAAACATTGACCAAAGTAGATTGTGCCAAGTAGATGGTATCTTTGTATTTGCATTTTGAGCATATAGTGATGGTCTGTTTTCCTATCATATTAATTACTGCACTGGGTTCAATTTGTGATGTTTGCAAGTCAAATTAATTTCCATATGGGCAGCAAAATGAAAAATATATAATGCAATCTAGACTTTCCACTGATCATACCAAGGATAAGCTAAAAACGCAATGAAAAGAACTGGTTGGCTTATTACATGGAGCTTATATTCACAGGTGCTTATTTTCTTAGGATAACTCATAATAACTGTCCCTAAGAAACTTGGCTAATAGAACTGGCATACAAATAACATGTCACGATGATTGCAATGGAGGAGTGACGTACCATAGCACACTGTATAGGCTCACCGCTGCCTCTCCTTTTTTTGCGATGTTCCATGAAATTGCCACATACATCTTGTACTTTTTCATTGTGTAACCCTATCTACAAGTTGACACGGCTAATTTCAGACATCTCTACATGATACTACATTGCATATCCCTTGCGCATATTTAAACCACCAATTAACGATTGTGTGCGTACCATAAACTACCCATGACTCTGTATGCTAGACTAGCAGACACTCTAAGGGAGCTTAATGTAGTGCACTGGAATTCCTACATGCCACCTACGATTTTGTGTAATGAACTGCCCCTGTTCCTAAATATATATCTTTGTAGAGATTCCAGTATGGACCACATACAGATGTATATAGATGCATTTTCGAGTGTATATTCACTCATTTTGCTCCGTATGTAGCCTATAGTGGAATCTCTAGAAAGACTTATATTGAGGAACAAAGGTACGAGGTAGTATCATGTTTGACATCTACATATCTAATTTAGCAGACAGTAATAGAAATCATTGTCTGCATAAAGGGATTACTGGTCGAAAATCCTAGCAAAGCACAGTGGCAGGCACAGAACAATACAAGAGAGAGACACGCTTACAAGATCATAGCAATGCCTCAGTCCAGGATCTTGGTTGGCCAAGCTGCTAGATCTAGAAGAAACATCATCCTTGTAGTTTTCGCCAGCTGCATAACAGGTAACAGCGATCGGTTAGTATATTTGAAGTACATCGGTCAGGTGATGCTGGACGGGTTTAAAGGTGACAAGTACCTAGGCCGTGGCGGGTGCTTGGCATCTCTCCAGACGGTGGGAATCAGGTTAGAAATGTCGAGGGTGGTGATGCTGCGCTGGCTGTCGGGGTCCGGTAAGGAGATCTAGAACTATCGAGTAGGGTGTTTGTGGAGCGGCTCCGGTAGGGTGGACTACGGTGTGGACGAAGCGGATCTATGGCCGTGGACGAGGGCGTAGGTGAAGCTGCTCCAGTGGTTGGGTTAAGGATGGTGTCGATGACGCAGATATGCGGCCGTGGATGGGGTGTCAGAAGCTGCTCCGGCGGTTAAGGATGGTGTCAACGATGCGGATCAGCGACCGTGGACGGGGCGTCAGAAGCTGCTCCGGTGGTTGGGTTAAGGGTGCTGTCGACGATGCGGATCTGTAGCCGTGGACGGGGCGTCAGAAGCTACTCCGGTAGGTTGGATGAGGGTGCGAGGAAGAGGATCTGAGGCCGTGGACTTGTGAGTTGGCAAACCGGCCCCGGTAGGGTTGAGAATGGTAGGCAAAGCTACTCCGGTAGGGTTGACGATGGTGTCGGTGAAGCGGCTCCGGTAGGTTTGAGGAAGGTGTCGGCGAAGCGACTCTGGTAGGGTTGAGGAAGGTGTCGGCGAAGAGGATCAGAGGCTGTCGACGGGGGCGTCGGTGGGGTGGCTCCGGGGGGTGTTGTGACACTCCAAAATTTTTATTTGGTTTTCAGCAAAAACTTTGTGGTTTTTGAAAAGAGGCCATTTAAATTTTTTTTCCAGAAAACCTTCCTCTTAAAAACTTCCTTTTCTTTGGCAAGGTTTTTATTTTTATTCAAGCTATGGTGTTTGATCTTTTGAAACTTCTTCTCTATTGGTTCCCTCTCAAATTTATTTTGGGAGTTTAATCTTTTTCTTTTAAAAAGAAACTCTATGAAAACTTGGGATTTTCATATCTTGAAAACCACCCATGACTTTGTATTTTGCCCATGTGGTAAAACCCCTCCAAAACCTCCCCTCCTCCTTGTAATCAACCTAAGTTCTCTGTCCCAACTAATCCAAGCAAGTTTTGGATTTTATCCTAATTTTCTTTTCACTCAAATCATTTCTGAAAATTATTTGGAGCCTGAGAGTTTTTCAAAGCAAGTACCCTTTTGCATTTGAGTTTTGACCTCAAACCAACTCTCCTGGAAAGTCCTTTGTACCCACAACCCAGAACCATCTTGATCCACTCCTTCTCTTTTCAAATTTTTCAAAATTCAGTCTCTGCAAGTTTGGACCAGATTTGCCAAATTTGGTGAAATTCATACCTACACTTCTCCAAAAATTTCACCAAAAATCAGGCAGCCTACTGGAGCAATGAGAAGCCACTCCACCAAAAATTAGCTCAAGGAAAAATCCCTACATGCCTAGATCATTCTGTCGAACACTTGGCGTGCACTGTTGCTGTTCATATTCAGAAAGATTCAGTTTTCAGTGTCGTTTTCGTCCTTCAGTTTCAATCACGTGTAGACAGTGCGCTTGGCGCGTTGCACGCGGCTTCTTCTCCCTGGCCAGCACCCCCGCACGCGCGCTTGGCGTCTTCCCGGCGTCGGTGGCACCCTTGGCCGCCCGCGCCGGCGTGTCTTGCAGTGGCCGAACCCCTGTAGTAGCCGACAGGGGACGGAACGGCGGCTCAACACCGTTCGGCGCCGCCCAACGCCCCTCTGCCCTCCGCATGGCCTCATGCATGCCAGCGCATGACCGTGGCACCGTCACCGTGGCCCGGCAAGCACGGGACGTGCTCACTGCCGCCGACGGGCCCGCGCCGCCCCGTTCTGTCGAATTCGCCCAGCTCGATTAGCACCTAAACGGAACCGTGGACCTCCACGATGACGCCCAACGTCCTAATTACCCCCGACCAAGCCCTGCGCCGCCGTAACCTTCACCGGAGACCCCCGTTCACGGCCACCGCCTCGGGCCGCCTATAAAAAGGGCCCCCGAGCTCACCCTCGAGCACGCACCACCTCTACACCTCACCAAAGCTCTGCCAAGCCACACGGAGGACCTCGAGGAGGTCTCCTCCCCCAACTCCGGCCGCCCCGATCCGCCTCGGCCTCCACCACGATTCGCTCCGGTGAGGCTGTCTCCGGCGCGCAAACCCCGGCAGTTACTCCCTCTAGCACCCAGTAAGCTAACGCCAGCATCAATTTGTCCTTCGCAGCTCTCTCCGACGAGTCCCTCGACCACCCAAGCCGCCGTCCGCCAGAGCTAAGCTCGCCGTCGACGTGGTACTCGCCGGCGACCACCACAACCACCAACCGACGCGGAAAGGTGCCCTGATCACGGAGGTACCCTCCGATCCCCCTGCCTCGCCGTGGATCACCGCCGGCGACCACCGCGGCTCTCGGGCGCC
>NC_041391.1:483219440-483287453 GCF_002162155.2 Triticum dicoccoides
GAGTGGGACCCCACCGTCAGCTTCTCTGTCATTTCTAAGTGAATCGTTTTCTAGAAGCGCCTTCGGGCAAAATACGCTTTCCCCTCTGGGCTGGCGTATTCAAGACTGGAACGTTTTCTGTTTTTATAAGCTAGCCCCTGGGAACTTTCTGTTTCTTTACACATGAGTCCCTGGACAAAAAACTTTATAACTTTTAAACAGAAAAGTATTTTTGATTGATTCTTTTTCTGTACTCTTTAAAATTTCGTCTAGTTTTTTATCAGATTTATTTGAAAAATATTTGGAATACTTTTTGTGCGCCTCTTGGTATTTACGATAGCGCATATATTTTCTTTATACCGTAGATACCGAAGGAGGTGACGGAGCCGCGAACTTCACCGAGCTAGGCTCCGACTACTCCGAACCAGGCAAGCATGTTTGAACTTTTGATATGATGATTGTTTTGGCATGTTTGCATTAAGTAGTTTATGGCATGTTGATGAACATACCGATGAATGTCCTGTTACCTGAGACGATGAGGCAAGTGAGTTCCATGAGTGGATGGATGTGAGTATGCATGGCCACGTATTGGCATGAGGATGGGTAAGATGGCAGTGTTGTAGCATGACAGGCTTATGCCAGACTATGTGGCTTCAATGTCAACTCGTATCATTCCAGTTCCTTCCATTCTTCCTTCCTTGTACTACCACAGGTTTTCCATAAGGAATATGGCTTAGTAAGTTGTAAACCGCTTTCCTGGTACACACCAAAAAGGAGAGGCCGTGATGATGGTTCCATGGCCCTGGATTAAAGCCAGTCATCCGGTCAGGGGGCATGGGTGTTTCCGGTTGGGACCGAGAGGGGGGCACCCCTTAGAGTGCGCGTATATAAATTTGATCCCATGCTATTCGAGATTGTGATCTCCCCGTCTCAAAAGTTTTTCTTGGACGATGTCTAGGGTGATTCCTAGCATCAAGAGGTAGCATGGGTGTGTACCGGTTAGCTGTGTTTTCTCCTGAAAAACCGTAAACGGAACTAGTCCTTCGGGACTACGGAAATCCGTTGGCTGTGGGAAAATTTTTGTACAAACTCTGCAGAGTCATATATTCCTCCAAATCATCTATTCCATGTCCAAGATCGATATTATCTTATCCTGATCAAATGTCAGTTTTGATGACAGAGACTCCGGTGAATCGCATGACTGCTAAGTCCGGTTAAATGATTATTCCTGTGAATGGACTAACCCATTTATTCTCATAAATTGAATGTTTATTATGAGTATTATTTACTTGTGAATAAAAGCCCTTTCTGCGATGTCGCTCAGACGTCCGACTGTGGCATTGTTGTATTTTACTTTCTTTTCAAGCCCTTTATGTGGGGTCGCTAAGACGCCCGACTGTGGCATTTCTTTTAAATCCCTTTCTGTGATGTCGCCCCGACGTCCGACTGTGGCATTTCCTTTCAAGCCCTTTATGTGGTGTCGCTAAGACGTCCGACTGTGGCTTTTCTTTTAAAGCCCTTTATGTGGTGTCGCTAAGACACCCGACTGTGGTATTTCTTTTAAAGACCTTTCTGTGATGTCGCCCCGACGTCCGACTGTGGCATTTCTTTTAAAGCCCTTTATGTGGTGTCGCTAAGACGCCCGACTGTGGCATCATTTCCTTATATTTATTTGTTCACCTTTCGAGGCGTCGCTTCAGACACCCGATCGGTCTTCACTTATGTTTTGTGGGATTTCAGACGGACTACCGCCGTTTCCCTTTTACTTACCTCGTTATGCTAATTTTTGAATATACATTGGTGAATTAATCATGACGCATTCATGCATGCATTTGTTATATCTTACGTCCGAACTGTCTTGCGAGTACTTTCAAAGTACTCACTGGCTTGTTGATTTGGCCAGATGCTGACGAAGGCAATCTCATGGATGAAGAATTTGATAGCGAGTCCGACGCCTAGAGGAGTCCCAGTCAGTCTCGTACGACCCTGGATTTGGTCACTGTATTATATCCGCTTCCGCTACCAAATAAATTCATCGAGCCTCACCTCGACGCTCGATGAGATGACAGTTTTAGAGACTTGTATCTCTCTCCCCGCTGTGTTTTTCCACCACCGCCCTATCCTCGAGTCAGTAGTATGCCTCCATACCACTGTGTCATGTCCGCCAATATGTATATTTATTGGCGTGCTTGTAATAATTTGGTTGAGCAACCGTAGTTCGACCCTGTAATATATTTTATGCTACTGGCTTATTGTATCAAGAATTTGTCTACCAGTAAGGAGGATTTCTCTCATACTGGACTCAAAAGATTGGTTTCTCAATAAATATTTTTATTGGAAAACCGGTCGTGACAAGCTTGGTACCAGAGCCAGGCTGACTGTAGGAAGCCACTAGGTGCGATCGCTAATTGGTTATTAGCATGATTGAGCCTTTCCATATTTTCTTGATTGTAGTCATTTTCTGTCAGTCAGCATAAATTTATGATCTGACCATGCAGAATTTTTGCCTACTTTTGTAGATGGCCGACAACAGCTGCGAGTCTCAGACCTTCGCCAACGTGCCCGATGGGTTCGTCAAGCTTCTTTCCTTCATCGTTCAGGTCGCGATGGGGCCATCTATGCGCCCAGTCTTCACACTCTGCCAGCACCGAGTCAACGACAGTCTGACCATGCACCAGGCCGCGGTGCAGCAAGGGAGGGCGTGATGAGTTACGCCGCTTCCGGTTCTTGGGAAGAGCCATGCCTACGGAGAGGCATGCTATGCAGATGGCAGCCCGCGAGGCGATAGCTCGTCTCAGGGATGTCCTCCCCGTGATGAAGACTCGTCGTTACCGTTATCTTCCGTGCCATGTGCCTTACACCTGTCACTACGCATACTCCTGCCCTAGAGGAGAACGAGACGAGGCTTTTGAGATGCTCATTGAGTATCTCCGGGCCCTGGAGGCAGCCTTCGACAACCTGGCGGACGACTTCGTGGCTGCCCGCATGGACTCAGTTCATGGCTGTGCTGCCAACAGGAGGGAGCTCCTACTCACCGCACCGCCACTGACTTTGGTCTCGTCCTCAGCATCTTATATGCCTACTCGTTGCCTACCTTCTACCGAAGAATTCAACCAAGTCATTGCACCGACTCCAGCGCGCACTGCACCACCCTTCGCGCCCACTCCTGTTCGTGTTGTTCCGCCCCTGGCAACCGCTCCGTCCACTCTGCGCAACACTACATGTATGGAGCCTATTAGCGAGGAGGAAGTAGAGTCCCCAACCTCGCTACGCCTCGCCCTCGGCAGGGCAAAGGAGGTCGTCAACATCTCCACCTGAGTACGCTTAGCCGCCATGTAATGTACCTCCTTGTATGATATGTTTATATGTGCATAGGTTGTGAGAAGTAGCCTGTTTGCGCATCATGTAGGGTCTAGAGAAGTGCACTAGCCTAAATAACATGTCAGGATTATGTACGCATATCCTGAGTGATGTATTGTATAATTATCGCCCGCGTGTAAGATATGTAATGAGCAGTCCTTCTCCGTGCGCAATTCGATTTGTTTTCTTAAGTGATCTTGGTCATTTAAATTATTTGCCATCCTTGTGCATTTATGGATTTGTTTTTGCGACCATCTTCGCTTTTCTTATGGGTTTTACAAAATATATCCCCAGAGTGAAAAAATGTCTCGTCCTTGGACTCGCTCCATGCCTACTCCGCCAGAGGAAGATTACGACACTCAACCAGGCAACAATTTCACACAAGGGCAGTCGAGTCAACAAAACAGTGAAACGGCACTTTCCCAAATGTGCCGCCTTTATGAACAGAGTCAGCAACAACATCGTGAAATGATGAACCAAGTCATCAACATGGGAAATCACCATGGACAGTATCAGCAGCATTCCAAGTTATCTGAGCTACAGAAGACACGTCCTCAAACATTTTCTCATATTGACAAGCCTCTTGAAGCCGAGGATTGGCTTCGAGATATGGAGAGAAAATTAATTATTGCAAAATGTTCAGATCTCGAGAAAGTACTATATGCTCCGCACTATTTCACAGGAGCAGCTGCATCATGGCGGGAGAATTTTCTGCACATGCACCCCAACGAAAATGATATAACCTGGGATGATTTCAAGGAAGGTTTCCGTGGTGCACACATTCCCAAGAGTATTATGAAAATTAAGAAGAGAGAGTTCGATGACCTCAAACAAAGGAACATGACAGTGTCGGAATACAACGGTCAATTTACTCTATTGTCCCGCTATGCCAATGAAGAACGTATGACTGAAAGCAAGAAGATGGAGAAATTCCTTGACGGTCTGGCGCCCGCGCTTAAATGCCAACTGGTCGTGCACACTTTTCCTGATTTTAAAACACTGGTGGACAAAGCCATTACTCTGGAAAATGAGAGACACAGTCTGGAAGATATCCGCAAGCGAAAAAGGGACCAGACTAACCATGCTCGCAATCACCGAAGCAGGACGGATTTTCAAAAGGGTGGGACACACAAATCCTCATCCAATGTCTCACGCCCAATCAAGAATTTTCATGCAAGGGACAAGGAATTCACCTATCGCCCCGGCGTTACTTGTTACGCTTGTGGAGAAGAAGGGCACTATGCCAAACAGTGCCCCAAGCCAAGGAACTCAACCCCAAAGCCGAACAACGGCGACAACAATTCAGTGCCCAAGCGAAACAATTTCAATCCCAACAATAACCACAGGAAGGGTCATCTGAACCACGTAACCAAAGAGGAGGCACAAAATGCTCCGGATATCGTACTCGGTACGTTTCCTGTCAACACAATACCTGCAATGGTTTTGTTTGATTCTGGAGCTTCTCACTCTTTCATTTCGAAAAGTTTTGCTTTGCAAAATAATTTTTCGATGCTTCCTTTGGAGAAATCCATGATCATCAAGTCCCCTGGGATTCAGCAAGTTACTCAGAATTACTGTCAGAATGTGGTCATTGAGTTCGAAGGATTGGAGTTTCACGCAAATCTTATTGTGTTGGAAAATAAAGGACTGGATGTCATCCTAGGGATGGATTGGCTAACCACCAACAAGGGGTTTATCGACTGTTTCAACAGGACCGTAATTCTCACACACCACCAAGGGAAGACAATAAGAGTATCAGCCAAGGAAGGAAAAATACCCCGACAACCGAGATTAAATAAGGTGGACGTTTCTGAGCTAAACAAGGTTCCAGTAGTGTGTGAATTTCCAGATGTATTCCCTGAAGAGCTACCAGGCATGCCACCAGACCGAGAGATAGAATTCAGCATTGAGCTCGCACCAGGAACCACCCCCATATACAAGAAACCGTACCGAATGGCACCATCCGAATTAGTTGAGTTAAAGAAACAAATAAAGGAAATGCTAGACAAAGGATACATTCGAGCCAGCTCCTCACCTTAGGGATCACAAATTTTATTTGCCAAAAAGAAGGATGGAACGCTGAGATTGTGTATTGACTATCGAGCACTTAACATGGTCACAGTCAAAAACAAATACCCGATGCCAAGGATAAACGATTTGTTTGATCACCTCGCTCAGGCCAAGGTATTCTCAAAAATTGACTTAAGGTCAGGATACCATCAATTGAAGGTACGAACGGAAGATATCCCCAAAACAGCCTTCACCTCCAGATAGGGACTGTATGAGTTCACAGTGATGCCATTTGGATTAACTAACGCCCCAGCATATTTTGTTCACCTCATGAACAAAGTATTTATGAAGTTTATGGACAAGTTCATCGTGGTATTCATCGACGATATTCTGGTATACTCCAAGACACCACAAGAGCACGCAGAACATCTCAGGATTGTGCTAGGAGAGCTCAGAAAACACCAATTGTATGCCAAGTTCAACAAGTGCGAATTTTGGCTAAGACAAGTAGGCTTTCTAGGCCACGTACTGACCCAAGACGGTATCGCAGTGGACCCAGAGAAAGTCAAGGCCGTACTTGGCTGGAAGTCACCAGCCAGCGTAACGGACATACGGAGTTTCTTGGGAATGGCAGGATATTACCGCAGATTTATTGAAGGATTCTCCACCATAGCCAAGCCTATGACGCAGTTACTCAAGAAAGATAAGAAGTTTGAATGGACAGAAGCCTGCGAGAAAAGTTTCCAAGAACTAAAGCGGAAGTTAACGACAGCACCGGTATTAATTGTACCCGACATACACAAGAATTTTGAAGTATATTGTGACGCGTCCAGAAAGGGTCTCGGATGCGTGTTGATGCAGGAAGGCAAGGTTGCCGCCTACGCTTCAAGGCAACTTCGCAAGCATGAGGAAAATTATCCCACTCATGACTTAGAAATGGCAACAGTTATTCATGCACTCAAGGAATGGAGGCATTTCTTACTTGGGAATCGATATGAAATATATACGGATCACAAAAGTCTCAAATATATATTCACACAGCCAGAACTAAACTTACGGCAACGACGTTGGTTGGAGTTGGTAAAGGATTATGATGTTGGTATCCATTACCATCCAGGGAAAGCAAATGTAGTGGCCGATGCCCTTAGTCGGAACCCCAGCTCCGACGAAAACAATCTGCACAGCTTGAGGCCCGAATTCCAACAAGAATTTGCCAAGCTCAACTTGATAATGGTAGCAGAAGGCACCATATCAAACTTGGCAATACAACCCGACCTTGTGGGGAAAATTAAAGGAGCTCAGCCCGGTCACACCAGCATCGAAGGCATCAAAAGAAAGTTGAGTATGGGCAAGGCCTCGGAATTCGTCATAGACAATGAAGGAATATTATGGTATGGAGAAAGGCTCTGCGTGCCAAACATAGAAGACCTTAAACAGCAAATTTTAGCTGAATCCCACACCGCCCCGTACTCGATCCACCCTGGAGGAACCAAAATGTATAAAGATATTCAGGAAAGATTTTGGTGGCACGGTATGAAGAGGGACATAGCCACCTTCATTGCATGTTGCGACTCATGCCAACGCATAAAAGCTGAGCATCAGAGACCAGCCGGACTACTGCAACCGAACAAAATACCTGAGTGGAAATGGGATGAAATAGGGATGGATTTCATTGTCGGACTACCTCGGTCACGACATGGGAATGATGCCATATGGGTCATCACTGACAGGTTAACCAAAGTGGCACACTTTATTCCAATAAAGACGACCCACACCACTCAGAGGCTTGCCAGGATTTATCTTTCCCGCATAGCTTGTCTGCACGGCGTCCCGAAGACTATAATATCCGACAGAGGCACTCAGTTCGTCTCAAGATTTTGGGAGCATTTACAACAGGCTCTAGGAACCCAAGTAGCCTTCAGTACCGCATACCACCCACAGACTGATGGATAGAATGAACGCGTAAACCAAATTTTAGAAGACATGCTGAGAGCATGTGTCCTCACCTATGGAACCAGTTGGGAAGAAAGCCTGCCATATGCCGAGTTCGCATACAACAACAGTTACCAGGCCAGCCTGCAAATGGCTCCTTTTGTAGCCCTATACGGACGGAGATGTCGTACCCTGCTAAATTGGTCAGAGACTGGAGACAGCCGTATCTTCGGCCCAGACGTGCTCAAAGAAGCCAAGGAAAAAGTCAAGCTAATCAGGGACCGACTCAAGACCGCTCAAAGCCGACAGAAGAGTTATTACGATCAGAAACATCGTGGGGTAAATTTTGAACCCGGTGAATTCGTGTACCTACGAGTATCACCTATGAGGGGACTGCAATGGTTTAAGATTAAAGGAAAGTTAGCAACAAGATTCATTGGACCATTCTGCATAGTGGCACGAAGAGGCACTGTAGCCTACCAGCTAGACTTACCCGAAGACTTGTCCGACATTCACGACGTGTTCCACGTCTCTCAATTAAGGAAGTGCGTAAGCAAACCAGAGAAGCAAGTATCCCATGAGAACATTGACGTACAGCCAGACCTCACGTATCGGGAACGCCCAGTAAAAATATTAGAGGAGTCTGAAAGGAGGACCCGACAGAAGACCATCAAGTTTTTCAGAGTTCAGTGGAGCAACCACACCGAAAGCGAAGCAACTTGGGAAAGAGAGGATTTTCTTCGGACAGAGCATCCACACTTATTTGAGGAACAGTTGAAATCTCGGGGACGAGATTTTTCCTAAGGGGGTAGGTGTTGTGACACTCCAAAATTTTTATTTGGTTTTCAGCAAAAACTTTGTGGTTTTTGAAAAGAGGCCATTTAAATATTTTTTCCAGAAAACCTTCCTCTTAAAAACTTCCTTTTCTTTGGCAAGGTTTTTATTTTTATTCAAGCTATGGTGTTTGATCTTTTGAAACTTCTTCTCTGTTGGTTCCCTCTCAAATTTATTTTGGGAGTTTAATCTTTTTCTTTTAAAAAGAAACTCTATGAAAACTTGGGATTTTCATATCTTGAAAACCACCCATGACTTTGTATTTTGCCCATGTGGTAAAACCACTCCCAAACCTCCCCTCCTCCTTGTAATCAACCTAAGTTCTCTGTCCCAACTAATCCAAGCAAGTTTTGGATTTTATCCTAATTTTCTTTTCACTCAAATCATTTCTGAAAATTATTTGGAGCCTGAGAGTTTTTCAAAGCAAGTACCCTTTTGCATTTGAGTTTTGACCTCAAACCAACTCTCCTGGAAAGTCCTTTGTACCCACAACCCAGAACCATCTTGATCCACTCCTCTTTTCAAAATTTTCAAAATTCAGACTCTCCAAGTTTGGACCAGATTTGCCAAATTTGGTGAAATTCATACCTATACTTCTCCAAAAATTTCACCAAAAATCAGGCAGCCTACTGGAGCAATGAGAAGCCACTCCACCAAAAATCAGCTCAAGGAAAAATCCCTACATGCCTAGATCATTCTGTCGAACACTTGGCGTGCACTGTTGCTGTTCATATTCAGAAAGATTCAGTTTTCAGTGTCATTTTCGTCCGTCAGTTTCAATCACGCGTAGACAGTGCGCTTGGCGCGTTGCACGCGGCTTCTTCTCCCTAGCCAGCACCCCCGCACGCGCGCTTGGCGTCTTCCCGGCGTCGGTGGCGCCCTTGGCCGCCCGCGCCGGCGTGTCTTGCAGCGGCCGAACCCCCGTAGCAGCCGACAGGGGACGGAACGGCGGCTCAACGCCGTTCGGCGCCGCCCAACGCCCCTCTGCCCTCCGCGTGGCCTCATGCATGCCAGCGCACGCCCGTGGCACCGTCACCGTGGCCCGGCAAGCACGGGACGTGCTCACTGCCGCCGACGGGCCCGCGCCGCCCCGTTCTGTCGAATTCGCCCATATCACCAAATCCCAGCTCGATTAGCACCTAAACGGAACCGTGGACCTCCACGATGACGCCCAACGTCCTAATTACCCCCGACCAAGCCCTGCGCCACCGTAACCTTCACCGGAGACCCCCGTTCACGGCCACCGCCTTGGGCCGCCTATAAAAAGGGCCCCCGAGCTCACCCTCGAGCAAGCACCACCTCTACACCTCACCAAAGCTCTGCCAAGCCACCCGGAGGACCTCGAGGAGGTCTCCTCCCCCAACTCCGGCCGCCCCGATCCGCCTCGGCCTCCACCACGATTCGCTCCGGTGAGGCCGTCTCCGGCGCCCAAACCCCTGCAGTTACTCCCTCTAGAACCCAGTAAGCTAACACGAGCATCAATTTGTCCTTCGCAACTCTCTCCGACGAGTCCCTTGACCACCCGAGCCACCGTCCGCCGGAGCAAAGCTCGTCGTCGACGTGGTACTCGCCGGCGACCACCACCACCACCAACCGACGCGGGAAGATGCCCTGATCACGGAGGTACCCTCCGATCCTCCTGCCTCGCCGTGGATCGCCGCCGGCGACCACCGCGGCTCTCGGGCACCGACGAGCTTCGCCCCCCCCCCCCATTTGAAAGTTTAAACCTGACGAGTGGGACCCCACCGTCAGCCTCTCTGTCATTTCTAAGTGAATCGTTTTCTGGAAGCGCCTTCGGGCAAAATACGCTTTCCCCTCTGGGCTGGCGTATTCAAGACTGGAACCTTTTCTGTTTTTATAAGCTAGCCCCTGGGAACTTTCTGTTTCTTTACAGATGTGTCCCTGGACAAAAACCTTTATAACTTTTAAACAGAAAAGTATTTTTGATTGATTCTTTTTCTGTCCTCTTTAAAATTTTGTCTAGTTTTTTATAAGATTTATTTGAAAAATATTTGGAATACTTTTTGTGCACCTCTTGGTATTTACGATAGCGCATATATTTTCTTTATACCGTAGATACCGAAGGAGGTGACGGAGCCGCGAACTTCACCGAGCTAGGCTCCGACTACTCCGAACCAGGCAAGCATGTTTGAACTTTTGATATGATGATTGTTTTGGCATGTTTGCATTAAGTAGTTTATGGCATATTGATGAACATACCGACGAATGTCCTGTTACCTGAGACGATGAGGCAAGTGAGTTCCATGAGTGGATGGATGTGAGTATGCATGGCCATGTATTGGCATGAGGATGGGTAAGATGGCAGTGTTGTAGCATGCCAGGCTTATGCCAGACTATGTGGCTTCAATGTCAACTCGTATCATTCCAGTTCCTTCCATTCTTCCTTCCTTGTACTACCACAGGTTTTCCGTAAGGAATATGGCTTAGTAAGTTGTAAACCGCTTTCCTGGTACACACCAAAAAGGAGAGGCCGTGATGATGGTTCCATGGCCCTGGATTAAAGCCAGTCATCTGGTCAGGAGGCATGGGTGTTTCCGGTTGGGACCGAGAGGGGGGCACCCCTTAGAGCGCGCGTATATAAATTTGATCCCATGCTATTCGAGATTGTGATCTCCCTGTCTCAAAAGTTTTTCTTGGATGATGTCTAGGGTGATTCCTAGCATCGAGAGGTAGGATGGGTGTGTACTGGTTAGCTGTGTTTTCTCCCGAAAAACCGTAAACGGAACTAGTCCTTTGGGACTACGGAAATCCGTTGGCTGTGGGAAAAATTTTGTACAAACTCTGCAGAGTCATATATTCCTCCAAATCATCTATTCCATGTCCAAGATCGATATTATCTTATCCTGATCAAATGTCAGTTTTGATGATAGAGACTCCGGTGAATCGCATGAGTGCTAAGTCCGGTTAAATGATTATTCCTGTGAATGGACTAACCCATTTATTCTCATAAATTGAATGTTTATTATGAGTATTATTTACTTGTGAATAAAATCCCTTTCTGCGATGTCGCTCAGACGTCCGACTCTGGCATTGTTGTATTTTACTTTCTTTTCAAGCCCTTTATGTGGTGTCGCTAAGACGCCCGACTGTGGCATTTCTTTTAAAGCCCTTTCTGTGATGTCGCCCCGACGTCCGACTGTGGCATTTCTTTTGAAGCCCTTTATGTGGTGTCCCTAAGACGCCCGACTGTGGCATTTCTTTTAAAGCCCTTTCTATGATGTCGCCCCGATGTCCGACTGTGGCATTTCTTTTAAAGCCCTTTATGTGGTGTCGCTAAGATGCCCGACTGTGGCATTTCTTTTAAAGCCCTTTCTGTGATGTCGCCCCGACGTCCGACTGTGGCTTTTCTTTTAAAGCCCTTTATGTGGTGTCGCTAAGACACCCGACTGTGGTATTTCTTTTAAAGACCTTTCTGTGATGTCTCCCCGACGTCCGACTGTGGCATTTCTTTTAAAGCCCTTTATGTGGTGTCGCTAAGACGCCCGACTGTGGCATCATTTCCTTATATTTATTTGTTCACCTTTCGAGGCGTCGCTTCAGACACCCGATCGGTCTTCACTTATGTTTTGTGGGATTTCATACGGACTACCGCCGTTTCCCTTTTACTTACCTCGTTATGCTAATTTTTGAATATACATTGGTGAATTAATCATGACGCATTCATGCATGCATTTGTTATATCTTACGTCCGAACTGTCTTGCGAGTACTTTCAAAGTACTCACTGGCTTGTTGATTTGGCCAGATGCTGACGAAGGCAATCTCATGGATGAAGAATTTGATAGCGAGTCCGACGCCTAGAGGAGTCCCAGTCAGTCTCCTACGACCCTGGATTTGGTCACTGTATTATATCCGCTTCCGCTACCAAATAAATTCATCGAGCCTCACCTCGACGCTTGATGAGATGACAATTTTAGAGACTTGTATCTCTCTCCCCGCTGTGTTTTTCCACCACCGCCCTATCCTCGAGTCTGTAGTATGCCTCCACACCACTGTGTCATGTCCGCCAATAGGTATATTGATTGGCGTGCTTGTAATAATTTGGTTGAGCAACCGTAGTTCGACCCTGTAATATATTTTATGCTACTGGCTTATTGTATCAAGAATTTGTCTACCAGTAAGGAGGATTTCTCTCATACTGGACTCAAAAGATTGGTTTCTCAATAAATATTTTTATTGGAAAACCGGTCGTGACAGGTGTGGACGAAGCGTCTCCGGGGAGTACGAATGAGCCGCTGCAGATGCGCGGCGGTTGATGAGAGTACCGAAAAAGCAGATCTGGCACAGTGGACAAGGCCGACACTGAATAGGCTGTGGTACAGTGGTGGATGAGAAGTCTACTTGTTTCTAGGGGAGATGGGAGGGGTAGATGCGGCCGTAGAAGCAGATCCGGTGAGGTGGACGCCGATGGCAGTGAATGGGCTATGGTACGCCGGTGGATGAGCAGTCTAGGGTTTCGAGAGGGAAGGGGAGAAAGGGCAATGAAGTACGGACGGCGTGATGTAAGATGCTCTGGTGCTGTGGAGTTAGTCGTTTTTGCGGGAGGGGGAGAGGAAATGGGGGTGCCGTGTAGTGGGGGGAACCGGAAGTTACCAAAGCAGCCCCAACCTATCATGTAGATGAGGGCGGTATTGTAACTGTTGGTCTCCGTGCACCAAGGACAAAAGGGGGATTTCGCATGCTAAAGACTAAGGTGGCTGAAATTTTAGAAGGAGGCGGGAGATTTTGCCGCCCGTGGGATCGTTCTTATCCAGTTTCAACTAATTCTGGACCGTGCTAGCAGGAAGGTCATGCTAGACTGTGTACACGGGGCATGCGTCAGCAGTTAATAACTGGTGTGAAGTCCACCCTAGAAAAAAAATACAATAACTCGGGATGATGCGCCGATAACTTGGACATTCACACGGGCGCGGCCAATCGTATGGGTGTAGTGGCACATTCACAAAAAAAGGGATCAAACGCTCAGCCTATGTATTTCTCGTGTAAATAGATTATTTAGTGCCATTGGTTATTTACTTTAAACATAATGCATTGACGTGTTAGTGTAGAGGCGCACAAAAAGAAATGGATATTGTAGTTAGCTACCTAAAAGTGTTACCTCATATGATTACATAGCCTCCATTTCATAAATTGCGTACCCGTTGAATTCATATATGAATATTACATATATTACTTCAAAATAGAAACTTAAATCATCCAAGACTAACGAATTTGAATGCAAGAGTAACAATGGTGCATGTGCATGATAGCTACATTGGTTGTTTGAAGAAACATCATTGTAACTTTGGCATGCACAACTGAAAAGGTTTATTCAAATAGAAAAAAATGTGATATGTGAGTGTCCAATCTTTATAGCGTTGAATACATATTGTACCTTTGGTCACGATACGAAGTAGATATTGACTTATGTTCAAGCGATGCACGTCCACGATCGCTAGATAGTGATACGTGAATGAATTGTGCAATCTCTCTCACACGCATACATATCTCATTTCCCTGTGGGCATCGGAATCACACACGCGCACTTCATGTATTTCTCTCCCTCTGTCACGGTTAAATTCGTCTTTCTACCCCGTCCTACAAGTCTCTCACACAGAAACACACACGCTCTCTATGTCTAACACGCCCACCCCTTTAATTCCGCCCACCCACAGCCACTAATGTCTCAAAGTATAATAATGACTCTCACACATATGCTATCTACCTATCCCTTAATATAGCTAGATATGTGTCACACAAACTCCTTCTCCCTACTAGCAAGATGCCCATGTGTTGCACGGAACATCAAGATGCATTTGTATGAGAAGTTTATCTTGTGGGAGAAAAGGATGAACGAGGGAATGCCTTATTTGAAAATGCGGAGAGGGGTGTGGGTATCTTTTTGAAAAATTGCCATATTTTCCTTCTTGTCCGTCGGATATAAACCGGATGGCCTATATTGCAGGATGGCAGGAACACCATCATCACCAACTCTGTTTTTTATAAGAGTAGAGATATGTGAGTGTCACTGCCCCCCCCCCCACACCCACACTTCCCAACACCGAAGGAGTAGGGTGACACCTCAATCTTGATACTAATCTATCGACTGGCTTCTCTCTCAAACATACACACACACACACTACCCGGCACCGAAGGAGTAGGGTGACACCTCGATCTTGATACTAATCTATCGACTGGATTCTCTCTCAAACACACACACACATACACACTACCCGGCACCGAAGGAGTAGGGTGGCACATCGATCTTGATAATAATCTATCTACTCCTCTTTCAAACACACACACACACTCGCTAGTTGTGCCTCTGTGCCTACCGCGCACACTCTCCATACATCTTTCTCTCCCCCCACCCAACAATGACAGCAGAAGGGTGACAACTCGATCTGATCATAATTTGTCAATTGGTTTATCTCTCAAACATTGTGTCTCGGTGCCTCGCTCGGTAGCCCCCTCGATACGTAGACTTCTCACGCGCGCACAACTGTAGTGACGATGACGCTGAACCCAGTGTGCCTTGTTTTTACCGGCCTCATGTGATAGTTTTCACCCTCTTTTCTATTAATTAACAAGGCAACCTTTTCTTTGTTACTACTAGTGAATCTGAAATCATTCGGGGCAGACATAAACTATATCACTTCAACCCAATTATCGCAGCAACTATTTTAGAAGAAATTAGCTAGCTGCCCGTGCGTTGCACAGAACATCAAGATGCATTTGTATGAGTAGTTTATCTTGTGAGAGAAAAGGCTGAACGAGGGAAGGCCTTATTTGCGAACGTGGAGAGACGTGTGGGTATATTTTTGCAAAATTGCCATAGTTTCTTTCCTATCCGTTAGATATAAATCCGACGGCCTATATTGCAGGATGGCACGCACACCATCATCACCAACTCTGTTTTCTACTCCCTCCGTCCAAAAATACTTGTCATCAAAATGGATAAAAAGACATGTATCTAAAACTAAAATACGTCTAGATACATTTCCTTTTATCCATTTTGATGACAAGTATTTCCGGAGGGAGGGAGTATTTGTCTTTTTAGAGATTTCAACAAGTGACTATGACCAGACCTTACCAACATACTCAAAAAAGTAGTCCATAATTTTGATGTTACCCTCTTTTCTTGGTAGTGCAGTGCCATCTGGATACCTCATAAATAAATCAAGGACAAATCTGACCCCTTTCTGAAAAGACATACATAGCAAAATGAGTGAATCTACACTCTAAAATATGTCTACATACACATCCGTATGTGGTAGTCCATTTGAAATCTGAAAAGGACAAATATTTAGGAACGAATGGAGTATATATAAGAGTAGACATGGAGATATATACCTAGCATGGTCTACAACAAAAATGCGCTGCGCTGGTTAGCGCCGGATGCTCGCAACGCGATGACATGAGTTCGGATTATGTCTTTTAACTTTAAATTTTTAGATTATATATTACTCTACTTATTTAATATATACTTCTTTCGCTACTGTACTGACAGTGGAACCCACAGAGTACTTAGAATATTAAGGATGGACTTGTTTCTTTTTAACTTTTTGTACGAAGCTGTAGCCACCCTGCAAGTCACGTGTACACTGTACATGCAATTAACTTTTTATAGAGGGACAATCATACAGGCAATTAACTCAAATGGATTGGATGTCACTCTATTATTTCCAGCATAAAGAGCATCTCCAACAGCAGCCGGCAAATTTCTCCCGCTTCCTTCCGCGGAGGACGACATCAAACGCCAGCGGCATACATTTTTACAACTCTAACCAACGAGATGAAATTCGTGCAAACACGGACTGATTTCATATAAGCATGAAGGATTTCGTATAAAAAAGCCGGATCTTCATATAAACATGATGGATTTCATTACATTTACATGAACTAAGAGGTGCCAATTCGGCTCTCTTGTATAATTAATACTCCCTCCGTCCGGAAATACTTGTCCTAGAAATGGATATATCTAGACTTATTTTAGTTCTAAATGGCCGCTCACGGACCCCTTTGTCTTCCTCATGTCCGTCAGACACTTGCAGGGTCGACGAAGGTCCTTGGAAGAGACGAAGTAGCAAAGAAACCACCTGAATCCGCGGTCGTCGCCTCGGCGGTGGCCTTCATGGGTCCCAAGTGGTCGCGGCCTCCCATGTTCTACTTCTCCTTGATGATGGCGGCGGACACGGAGAAGCTGGCCACCGACTCGTCGCTCTCCACGCACCCGGCTTCTGTCTCTGCCTGCATGGCGCTGCCGTAGGCACGGGAGGCGCGCCCACAGACACGGGAGGCACGGCCACCGCAGACACTGGTGGCGCGGTACGACGCGACAGCGACGGTGCCCGTACCAGCGTGCTCGCCGCCGTGCCGGCGTGGAGCAACTCGCCACTCCTCATCGAGCTAAACTGGAGCAGAGAGTTGCTGAACCACGCGCCTGCTTGGGGCGACAACTAGCTCCGTCGGGCCAAGTGAGGTTGGTGAAGCACCGAGCGGCCTCGCCCATATCCGGAGGGCTCGAGGGGCCACCCAGCCGGGTAATATGCCAGAGGACGGCTCATCGGAAGCCATCGGAGGGGTGGAGAAAATGATGAAGGAGGAGATGGGGGAGCGGCGGAGGGGTGCGATTCTTGCCCGTTGTCTGTCTGGCCTCGTGTAAATAGAGGGCGGACGGTAGGAGCTTGGCCGGCGTCTGGCCTCATTTAAACTAAGGGTGGACGGGAGGAGCTCGGCCGGTGTTGCGTTTAATTTCGGCCTGCTCATGAACGGACATGTGGCAGAGTAGGATTCTCGGTTTGCATGCAGGTTTAAGGAGGGGTTTAATGGAGGCGCCGGGCGTGTAGCGGGCGGCGCAGCACTATTCAATTTGACAGCTTTAATGAGCCCTCAAATTACAAAGGCCCCCGCCTCTCGTGAAACCGACCGAGCTAGACTGCCCCGCCCTCTAGCCTTCTAAAAAATGTATATACTCCACTTTTGTACAGTAGTAGTATCGATGGATTGCGCCATGGAGCAAAACTTGAAATTAAAAAAAAAGGTGGTACATATAGAGAGCGCTCGTGAACTATGTGTCATACATGGTAATAAATAAAGTACTACATGATACTAATATATGATACATGGCACAGGAGTACTAAGTATTATTAATATAGTTTTGCTAGAACTCATCTAGATGAGATATAATTTGGTATCATTCATCTTTTATAGCCATTGGATGTGATGCTATAAGATGCGTGTGTGCTGACATGGGTTGTATTTGTTCTTGTGCAACGAACTGACCACTACATGTCATGTTTGATAGTCTCAAGTCATTAAAAGCATACAAGCCCCACATCTTTTCTTGGTTGATTCCTCTATTTATGTCAAAAAAATAAGAAACAACATGAGAGTTAATGCACCACGCCTATGTGTTTACTAGTATTTGGTTTTTGTAAGATGACTTAATACTCACCTAGACGGAGGGAGTACTCGATTTGACAGCGGGCGGCGCAGTTCCCGATACGGCTTTAATGCAGACGAGGGAGGGAGTAGCGATTCCCGATATGTTGAACGTCCAATGCATCCTCCTTCAATTAATGCATGAGGGAAGTAATGGGAGGAGGTCCGGGAAAATAGGCTGCATGATGTGAATGCAACGCAGTTTGCCCTCATTGCCCTCATATAAAGGCGCCCCTCCATTCCAATGCATCTACCACATCGTACGCACCTAAGCATTTGCCTAAGCACCTACACTAAGAGCAAAAGATCTCGCTCCAGACCCATGGCAGCGATGCACATGTGCGGCCAGCGGCTGCGCCAGATGGTCCACGACGCCGGCCTGCGGCATGGCGCTGAGGATCATCTCGAGACGGTGTTGGAGACCGGCTGGTGGATGGCCGCCGTCAATGCCAACTACGACTCTCAGTTGGACTAGATGATAGTTGCCACCAGCAACAAGTTCACCATCCTCAAGAAGCTCGTGGACGACATTGCCATACTCCTCCAGCCCGCGTGCCTGGGCTCCTCCTTGCCTGCCACCCTAATCGGCCTCCATGGCCGGAACCTCTTTGAAGCACTGGTGGCCCTGCGACTGCCCGCCGACGCCACGAAGAATGTCCACCTGGAGGTCGCGCTCGCCGCGAGGCGCCTCGCCCTGGAAGAATTCGTCGACCTACACATCCACGTGTACGAGCAAATCGTGTACATAGGTATCTACAAGGCCAGTGAGGATGCTACGACATTGGCCTTCCTCAACCGTCTGGAACCTTGGATGTCTTTGCTGAGAAGCACCTCGACCTCGCCACAAAAGCCGCCGCTCCTTAGCCGCCGGTCTGTGGCCCGGCGCACTAAGTTGAGGAGTAGGAGGTCGTACGTTCGTGGATCCATCTTTCTTCTTGCCTTCTATAACCACCACTGCGATCGCATCATCGTGGCCTTAATTCTTATTGTGCTGTTGCATTCTTGTTCCAGTCAATACCGACATGTGTGATCCCTTTGCTTAATTATATGCATCACTGTAACTAGTACTCCATCCGTCAATTTATAAGTTGTGCTTACCTTTTCCATCAACTTCATGCAACACGCAGGCATCTTGCTAGAAACACTAGAATATGTCTATATAATCCGTATGTGATAGTCCATTTGAAATCTCAAAAAAGACAAATATTCAGGTACGGAGGGAGTAATATATTAGGAGTATATCAAAACAATAGTGATTTCTTTCAAGTTTGTGAACAAATACTACTATTAGACTACTTTCGATTCGTCGCAATGCACGGGCACATTGCTAGTAAAAGGAAAAGGCCTGCCACGTTCGCGTCGCACCCCCACATGCCCGGGAATCGGGAGTACAACACAGCCTGTCCGGCACGACACATAGCTTAGGGAAGGTGTGTTACCTAGCAGTGGCGGAGCTTGAAGCAAACGTTGGGCGTGCAAGTGTAGCCAGGCTATAGAAATTACCCTTGCTTTGACGTTCCATGCCTCAAAACTGGATGTACAACTACGAAAATCTTGCTAGGTCGGGCGGGCCAGGGCACGTGTTGGCTCTCATGTAGCTCCACCCCTGTGCCTAGCATTTTCACTTTCATGTGGGACTGCCGTTGAGCAAACCGACACCCCGCCCGCCGCCGGGTTGGAAAACAGAAACAAGGGGAAGATCTAGCTGTAGCACGGAAGCCAAGAAATTTTGTGTCAGATGGGGCTCGTTGATAGAGTAGGAGCATTCTGTACTAGTACTACTCCTACTAGTACTCCCTCCGTTTCTTTTTAGTCCACATATAAGGTTTGGTCAAAGGTAAGCTTTGTAGAGTTTGACTAACTTTATATTAAAAAATATAAACATTAACAAAATGAAATCGACATATTCAGATGCACTATGAAACGTATTTTCATACTATATAGTTTTAGCATTGTAGATGTTCATATATTTTTATGTAAATTTGGTCAAACTTTGTGTAGTTTCACTTTGAAAAAATCTTATATGCGGAGTAAAGAGAAACAGAAGCAAGTTTGTACTCCTAATACTATATTACTAGTACTACCACTATACAACTAGTAGATACGTGCACGGCACAACATCGTAGGAACAAAAAACGGGAAGATCTTGTTTTGGGTGATTTATCTTTTTTTTCAATCAACGTAGTATGAATAATATGATGTGGGGGGAACCCATGAAGCTTATCTAGCTTGGTTGCATGGCTACGAAAGGTTAGAGAAAAATAAATAGATAATGTGTTTAGAGTGCACTCCACTAAATAGATATACTTTGGATCCATTGCAACGGACCGGCACATCTATATCTATACCCCCTATATAGTGTGTGAAAAACTTTGAAAGTTGGTCGTTGGATGAAGCCAATCCGACGGTACAAAGATGGCAAATCCAAGCACTACTGGCCGTTGGATATCATCCACCAAATTCTGCCACATGTATAATCTAGAAGACTCCATGGTTGAACTTAATTCATGACTAACTTTGCCACAACTAAGCTTAGGCAAAGTTATTAGTTCTTCAAAATGAGAGCCACAAGTTGGCAAGCCTAAGGGAATCTTGCCACATTTTTTGTGTGTATGTCATGTGGGGCCTTAGTGTGGATTGCCTAAGGTATGGCTTGAATCAAACACTCACCTAAGTTAATCAAACTTGCCTAACCTTATATTCCACCAGATTTTGCCACATGTTAGAATCCAGAAAACTCCACATGTAGAAGCATAATGCACAAACCACCAGAATCTCATGCGTGCAATGCACGTGTACCTTGCTAGTACTAGTTGGTAGTAGTAAGAAACAAATTCCAGTTTTGGCACGAGCTCGTACTGCGGGAGCACGACCAGGCCTGCCGTAGGAGTTACATTTCCCTCTCGGGGCCCATGGGACCCAACTTCAGTGGCTTAGTGCCCGGCCTATGAGTCAATGACATGCGAACCTTAAATGCGGCTGACCCACATGTCATTCTTATGGTGGTGGCGTGGTTCGCGACTCACTCGTTCGAGATGAACCGGCTGGTGGTGGCGTGGCCATGGCGAGAGTGCCACAGCTGGGTGTCAGGGCGTTACGAGGCGTAGATGGCCACACCGGCAGGTACTACGTATAGTACATAAGTACTCTAGCTGAGGATTGATGCCCAGGACTAAATGTGTCACAGCCGCTGGATGAAAATTTGATGGGGCGGGAGTACGGATCGGAGCACAGCAGCGGAGCAGGCAAACCGCGTCCAATCGGGTGTATCTGTGGTACAAAGTTGATGGTCGCCGCAGTGCAGCTGGCCCGCATGTCATGCACACAAAGGTAGAGGAGCGGTGGGGCAGAGAGGGATGAGGGGCACGAACAATCCTACCATTCTGTCACTGACATGTGGGACCCATAAGCGTGGGTCCCACCTGTCAGCGAAGGAAAGGCAGGGCAAGGCAGTGATAGCCACGTTAGAGGATCCATGTCCACGTCGGGGGACGTCATGCCGTGGGTTGGAGTGGCGTCGTGGGAATCGCGTGTGGGTGTGGCAGTGGTAGAAACAAGAAAGGTGATGGTCGCCGTGGTTCAACTTCCATGGACAAGCTGTCGTGTCTGGTGACACATGTATATCAAAACTAGAGTTTTTATATTTCAAGCACGTGAACAAGTATTATTCTACTAGTTTGGATCCATTGCAACGCACGGGCCAGCACATTGGTAGTAGTAGTGTCCATCTCTATCTCTAGAGGTCTTCCCTCGTTCATCCTTTTCTCTCACAAGATAAACTACTCATACAAATGCATCTTGATGTTCTGTGGAACGCATGAGGATGTTTCCTTGGGGGTCTCTCCAGCGCGGCGTGGCCGTAGTTGCAAGTTGACGCCCCTTGAGATGCCGACGTTGAGGGGCACTCGGATTTCCTTCGATGAGCAGGTAAGATGAGTTTGATCACGTAGTAAATGCATTCTAAAGACTACTTCCGTGTCCATTTCCTAATTCTCCCCCTGCCCACTGTTTCACAGGCTAGGCTTGGTGCGAGTGGAGATTGGCTTGCATATGTACGGGAGGGTACCAACATCAATTTGCACAACATTTACAACGGTGACACCGTTCCCGTAGAACCTTTGTCCAACATTGGGATCAGCCATGCAACGGGCCACCACATGAATTGGTATGATGGAACCACGGTGAGATTGAATAAGATAGCACGAACCTTGCACATGGCGGTCAAAGGCGTACCATGCTGTCTGCGGCCGATTTGTTGTCGTACGAGTAGGAAGACGTTGTGCTCCTTTCTAACCGCATCTTCACGGTGACAAACCAGTGGACTTATTTTGTACGGGACACATCCTACGATATACTCCCTATCTCCCAGTTTATTTGTTTTGAATCTTTTCATTTTATAAGTTTAAAATTCAAATTTAGAGCTCCCCATCACATGTTGACATTACAATGTCCATTAAATCGTTGCGTGCATGTATAGTAAAGAAACAAATCTCGAGTTTGGCATGAGTTCGTGCTGCGGGAGCACCACAAGCCCTGGCGTAGGAGTTACATTTCCCTCTCAGGGCCGTCGGGACTGAGCTTCAACGCCTTACTACACCTACCTTTGAGTCAATAACATGTGACCCGATAGGTGACCGGTCCACATGTAATGCTCCCAAAGGCAGAGGGGCAGTGGGGCCAAGAGGGGTGAGCCGCAGGTCAGGGGACGTGTGGTTTCATGGGTTCGAGCGGCGTCGTGGGAATCGCGGGTGGCTGTGGTAGAAACTTGATGCTCGTTGCATTTTAGGTGGCCCACATGTCATGCACACAAAGGCAGAGGGGCGGTGGAGCCGAGAGGGGTGACGCACGTCGGGGGGCGTGGTGTCATGGGTTGGAGAGGCATTGTGGGAATCATGAGATGAAACGTGATGGTTGCCATAGTTGAACTTCCATGGACAAGTTGTCATGTCTACGGAGACATGCACTGCATACCGATCACTGGAAGGAGTAGCAGAGAAAGCTATATATGCAGATAAATAGTTCCTTATAGTCAAGCGGACCCATGCTACTACTCTGTTCCAAAGACATGCACACCATCGAAATAGTCCATCTGTATCAATATACACCGACAGGGAATAATTTTTTTTACAAGAGAGGAAATAGGTCATCCATCCATAATGCCCTCCTGCTGGTGCAGTGTTTTCTTCTTCTTCTTCTTCTCCTCTTCTTCTTCCTCTTCTTCTTCTTCTTTTTCTTCTTCTTGTTGTTCTCATTCTCTGTGGGAGACGGCTTCGCAACAAGCTCTTTGGACCTTGCAGCTATCTCGAAACACACACGAGCATCGAGGGCAGCATATTTTATCCGCTCGTACGTCAAGGGATAATTCTCCCATCCAGACGACCTTAATGCCACCGTCTCTTCACCCTTCTGAAGATTTGTGCCGATCACAAAATTTACTACGTCGAATAGGGATGGTGTCTGTTTAGCACAATCTTCTACAGGAATTTTGATTCTGGTTTGTAGGTCAACGATGCTTTTCAAATCAAGGTTGTACGTCTCCAGCTTCTGTTTGTCCCCTTCGATGGCTGCCCCACAGAAGTATACGTCCTCCCGAGACAAGAAATCGTGAAGCTCACCTGGTATGGAGGGCGAGTGTATGATGTGATACACCAAAACATCATCTTCGAGGCACAGCTAAAGGATGGCGGCGCGCTGGATCTTCCCAGAGGCACGCTCCGTGTACTCTACGTCGAGACCGATGACCCTCGTCTCTACCTTTTTGAGGGAGTTGGATACATTGTTGATCCACTCCCGAACAACCCTTGGGTGGAGGTGACGGTGGCAACTATGCGCATCGAGCCTTCGACGAGGACATGTTGGACGCTAAAAACCTGCATCTCGATCTCTTTCGCCATTTGGAACCGTTGGAACGGAGGGCTATGGTTTGGAGAATTAGGATTAGATGGCTAGTCTAACTGAAGTAGTAGATGATTATTTAAAGAGGTTAAAACAATGTGAACGCAGTGGGGTTTGGATGCAAATGAAGACGAAGGGGAGGTGAAGAAGTCGAGGCGAATCGGTTCCTGATGGAGAAGTAAATGGGAGAAGTGGCATGTAGGCACTTGATTAGACGGCTAGGTAGACTAAACGAAAAGGCTATGCAGGTAGACTGAGGAGTCGTACTTGTTCGTGTACGTGCCCATCCTTCCTGATAGGTGGGACCTATGCAAACAGATAAAAAAATGTGTCATAGCTTTTTTTTGAGTGCGTGAGTGGGAGACACAACATTCTCTGGTTAAGGAATACTCCTTCCGTTTAGGTGAGTATAAGTCACCTTATGAAAATCAGGTTTTCCCAAAACCTTTAGGCGTGGAGCATTAACTTCCTGCTCGATCCCCTCCCAGCCTCGTTAGCCAGCATTCTCTTCCTCTGCTGCCGCGTTCTACCTTTCCATTTTTCCTCTTCTCAAGTGTGGAACGATCTGCATGCCGTCCTTGATGCACCAGAACGACCACTGCATGCATCGCGGCAGGGCGTTGATTGGGCATGCACGAGAATTTGGTTCTGCTCGCAATATGGATGATACCTGAACGATGAAGTGAACAGGCATGCTAGCACGGGAGACCTATTTCTGCTATACAATACAGGAGTACTCATGTTCCTACTACTAGTTGTAGTAGTTGTAGTAGTACAACTGTGGTACACTTGATGGTCAAAATACTATTCATCCGGTCCTCACAGTGAAGTGACAACACCCTGCGCCTTACACTAGTCCAGGCGAGGCAGCGTGTTCGGGTTACCAAAGTCAGCCTCACCCTATGCACTGTGCCGTCTGTCACCACCGCTGTACAGCACATTGGTGCCTCGCCTCGTCTCCCTCTCCGCTCCCATAGCACCACTCCATCTCCATCTCCTTCTCCGTCTCCGTCTCCATCTCAATCTCACTGTGCCCCCGTGTATCGTCGCCTCACTCGCCTCCCCCAGTACCACTATTCCCTCGCTAGCCGCTCCAGCACCGACATCCTTTTCCCCCGTAAATCAAGCCCCCTTCCAAACTCCACCATGGCCGAATGCAAACTACGCAGCATCCATATGAGCCGCGATTGGAGCAATCTCCCCAGTGACATCCTCGACCTCTGTTATTCGTGTATGGATAAGTTGACCACCCTGCGGCTAGCTGCATGCTCGAGGGACATGCACACAGCCATCGTCGAAGCGAGGCCTAAGCTTTTCAAGACACCCTGCTTGCTGCTATCTGGTCTTGCGAGATTGGCTCACCATGATACGGAGGCGTGCATGATGCCCCTCTACTTCAATCGGATCTCCATTAGCCGAAACTTCTTTGTAGGTATGTAGTGTGTCGCCGTAGATCATTTCCCTCGACATCAATCCGATCACCATCGCCCGAAACTTCTTGGCAGGTATGTACTGGGTCGGCATGAACTCCCACTGGATGGCTGCCTTCAGAGAAGACGGTAAAAAGTTGGTGCTCGTGAACTTCCAGACCTCCCATGAGATCATCCTTCCTCCGTTGGATTATATAGAGTATTACCATCGCGGTCCAAGTCATCTAGATTACTACGTCAGTTGGACGGACCTTGTTTTGCAGAAGATTGTAATCTGCCAAGTGCCCACACGACATGCAAATTACGCAGACTTCAAGCTAATTGCCTTGTTCAACCGCGGACTCGCCTATCTTTACGCCGGTGCCTTTTTTAGCTGGAGACAACTCGGCTCGTAGTGGATCATCGTCAAAGTTGATACACACTTTTGTGATGCTATTGAACATAACGGCATCATCTACGCGATCGACAAAGTAGATGGCACCACGTATTGCTAGGACAGCGCATGTAAGTTGTTTCCATCTCATGTTAATGATGATGCCATAACACTGTTTGAACTTTTTGTGATGATTGGCATATCCCTGTTTGAGCAGAATTTGAGTAGAACTATGGCAATATATTAGAGACGGTGTAAATCAGCTATATTTGGAATGAGTTAATTCATGCGATTGTGACCATGTCATTACAGCAATCTGTACCCTGAATAATCAAACGGTTAGGAATATATGGATATTATCCTTATTTTACAGTAATCTATATACTACTACTAAATATGAGTGTGTATCAATGGCCATGTTAGTTTCCTCATTTTCATGATGTAGAAACATGCACCACACTGTTGGTTTCATCTAACCATACATTAGGGAAGTAAATGTGCATATGGAGAACTCTATATTTGGAAGTAGTGAAATCCTGCAATGCTTACAACGTGTACATACCTATATTTGCCCTTCAGCAATCAATGGCTAGAATAATATCCTCACAAAAATTTTGCCCACAGAACACGAGTATATAACAATGCATGGTATGTTAGTTACCTTGAAGAATTTGTTTGTGAGGACAGAACATGATTGCATAACATGCATGACATGGTAGTTTCCTGTGAAGAATCGATTGCGAGATAACATGAGTATAACCATGCATGGCACTTCTATATTTTCGAACTCAGTATACATTTCCCTGTATTTTCCTCCCAGTTCCAACAGGGACATATCAATGATGTTTCTTGCATTATCCTACTCATACTCTGAACAATGTTGATCTTACATTAACAATGCCTGTCCTTTTTGATATGATGCAGTGTCCCTACAGTTACTGCCCTTTGTAATCACACCACCTTTGCCAAAAACAGGGAAGCATAATTGGTTCCTCGCTCGATCATACGACGGCAAAAGACTGATGATCATTAGGACACATGAGCCGGAAAAGTTATATTGCAAAAACCCCACTATATACAAGCACCGTGTAATACATGAGTATCTGGACAGTGGCTGTTAGCTCTATGAGCAGGATACCAGCTTGTTGGGGCCTTTAGGATTTTTTAGTTGGAGGCGGGTAAACAGCCTTGGTTCACACTCTCTGTTTCTCGGACTCAATTATCCGGTTAACCAGGAGATCACCGTTGGCAAGGACCTTGATGGCAGAGAGGCTCTGTTTGCTATGGAAAACTGTGTCTACACAGCGAGCCCTAGGAGTTCGGGAGCAAACTCCCCTGATTGTCAACGATACAACCTGCAGCCAAAAGAAGGTGAGAATGACAAAGGCATCCGGATTAACTTTGATCCTTGGATGTCTCAATTACGACAGACAGTGATGTGGTTCAAACCTTCAGGTTGATAGGTAATTGGGCTGTTACATCGAAAGGGTGGAGTACTGGTGTCTCCGAATCTCTGGTCGCTGAAGCGGGGCTGCAAATTATGATGGTGTTGGATCATCTCTTCGAATGACTTTGTTGTCTTTGCTGCTGGTTCTGGATGGGTGCTACGTCTTGAGCTTGCGTTGGTTTTCCTCGAAGAGGAGAGGGTGATGCAGCAATAGTAGCGTAAGTATTTCCCTCAGTTTTTGAGAACCAAGTTATCAATCCAGTAGGAGGCTCCTCAAAAGTCCCACGCACCTACACAAACAAACTGAGAACTCGCAACCAACGCGATAAAGGGGGTGTCAATCCCTTCACGGCCACTTGCGAAACTGAGATCTAATAAAGATAGTAAGATAAGATAAATATATTTTTGGTATTTTATAATATAGATGCAAAAAGTAAAGATGCAAATAAAAGTAGATTGGAAGAAAATATGATAAGAGATAGACCCGGGGGCCATAGGTTTCCCTAGTGGCTTCTCTCAAGATAGCATAAGTATTACGGTGGGTGAACAAATTACTGTCGAGCAATTGATAGAAAAGCGAATACTTATGATATTATCTAGGCATGATCATGTATATAGGCATCACGGCCATAACAAGTAGACCGACTCCTGCCTGCATCTACTAATATTACTCCACACATCGACCGACTCCTGCCTGCATCTAGAGTATTAAGTTCATAAGAACAGAGTAACGCATTAAGCAAGATGACATGATGTAGAGGGATAAGCTCAAGCAATATGATATAAACCCCATCTTGTTATCCTCGATGGCAACAATACAATACGTGCCTTGCAACCCTTTCTGTCACTGGGTAAGGACACAGCAAGATTGAACCCAAAGCTAAGCACTTCTCCCATGGCAAGAAAGATCAATCTAGTAGGCCAAACCAAACTGATAATTCGAAGAGACTTGCAAAGATAACTCAATTATACATAAAAGAATTCAGAGAAGATTCAAATATTATTCGTAGATAAACTTGATCATAAACCCACAATTCATCGGATCTCGACAAACACACCGCAAAAAGAGTTTACATCAAATAGATCTCCACAAGAGAGGGGGAGAACATTGTATAGAGATCCAAAAAGAGAGAAGAAGTCATCTAGCTAATAACTATGGACCCGTAGGTCTGTGTTAAACTACTCACAACTCATCGGAGGGGCAAGGATGTTGATGTAGAGGCCCTCCATGGTTGATTCCCCCTCCGGCAGAACGTCGGTGAAGGCTCCAAGATGGAATCTCGCGGATACAGAAGGTTACGGTGGTGGAAATTGTGTTTCTTCTGCTCCCTGGATGTTTTTGGGGTACGTAGGTATATATAGGAGGAAGAAGTACGTCGGTGGCTGCCCGAGGGGCCCATGAGACAGGGGGCATGCCCTATAGGGGCGCGCGCCCTCCTATCTCGTGGGAGCCTCAGCTGCTTTTTGACTTGCACTCCAAGTCCTCCGGATCACGTTCGTTCCAAAAATCACACTCCCGAAGGTTTCATTCCATTTGGACTCCGTTTCATATTCCTTTTCTTCGAAATACCGAAATAGGCAAAAAAACAGAATTACGGGCTGGGCCTCCGATTAGTAGGTTAGTCCCAAAAATAATATAAATGTGTAAAATAAAGCCCATAAACATCCAAAAGGGGTAATATAATAGCATGGAACAATCAAAAATTATAGATACGTTGGAGAAGTATCAAGCATCCCTAAGCTTAATTCTTGCTCGTCCTCGAGTAGGTAAATGATAAAAAAGAAATTTTTGATGTGGAATGCTACCTAGCATAATTCTCAATGTAATTTTCTTTATTGTGTCATGAATGTTCAGATCCAAATGATACAAAATAAAAGCCTATAAAACATAAAAATAATAATGCTTCAAAGCATACTAACAAATAATCATGTCCTATCAAAATAGCATAGCCAAAGAAAGCTTATCCCTACACAATCCTATAGTTGGGCCATGCTTCATTTTCATTACACAAAATACTCCCATCATGCACAACCCGATGATGAGCCGAGCAATTATTTCTTACTTTTTTAGGCGCTTCTACTTTTTCAACTATTACGCAATACATGAGCGTAAACCATGGACATAGCACTATGGTGGTATATGGTGGTGGTTGTGAGGACAAAAAAAAGAGGGAGAAGATAGTCTCGCATCAACTAGGCATATTAACGGGCTATATAGAGATGCCCATTAATAGATATCAATGTGAGTGAGTAGAGATTGCCATGAAACGGATGCACTAGAGCTATAAATATCTGAAAGCTCAACAAAAGAAACTAAGTGGGTGTGCATCCAACTTGCTTGCTCACGAAGACCTAGGGCATTTTGAGGAAGCCCGTCATTGGAATATACAAGCCAAGTTCTATAATGAAAAATACCCACTTAGTATATGAAAGTGACAACATAGGAGACTCTATCATGAAGATCATGGTGCTACTTTGAAGCACAAGTGTGGAAAAAGAGATAGTAGCATTGTCCTTTCTCTCTTTTTCTCTCATTTTATTTTTTTTCTTTTCTTTTTTTTTCTTTGGCCTTTTTTTGGCCTTTCTCAATTTTTTTCTTTTTCTTCATTTTTTTCTTTTTGTAAAGTCCGAAGTCTCATCCCGACTTGTGGGGGAATCATAGCCTTCATCATCTTTTCCTCACTAGGACAATGCTCTAATAATGAATATCATCACACTTTTATGGATTTACAACTCAAGAATTACAACTCAAAGCTAGAAAAAGATATGACTCTATATGAATGCCTCTGGCGGTGTACCGGGATATGCAATGAATTAAGAGCGACATGTATGAAAATTATGACGGTGGCCTTGCCACAAATACGATGTCAACTACATGATCATGCAAAGAGCAATATGACAATGATGGAACGTGTCATAATAAACGGAACGGTGGAAAGTTGCATGGCAATATTATCTCGGAATGGCTATGGAAATGCCATAATAGGTAGGTATGGTGGCTGTTTTGAGGAAGGTAAATAAAGGGTTTATGATACCGGCAAAAGTTGCACGGTAATAATAAAGGCTAGCAAAGTAAAAGGATGAGTGTGCATATGTCCATGGACTCACATTTGTCAAAAAGAACTCATATACTTATTGCAGAAGTCTACTTAGCCCTCGAAGCAAAGTACTACTACGCATGCCCCAAGAGGGATAGATTGGTAAGAAAAGACCATAGCTCGTCCCTGACTGCCACTCATAAGGAAGACAATCAAAAGAGCACCTCATGCAACAAATTTGTCACACAACTTTTACCATACGTGCATGCTATGGGACTTGCCAGCTTCAACAAAAGTATTTCTCAATTTCATAATTACCCACTAGCATGACCCTAACGTTACTACCTTTATATCTCAAAACAATTATCAAGCATCAAGTTGATCATGGCATCCAATTCTTTTTCTATGATAGTTTTTATTATACCCAACTTGGATGCTCATCATTCTAAGACCAACTTTGTAACTAGCAAATACCATGCTGTTCTAAAAGACCCTCAAAAAGATATAAGTGAAGCATGAGAGACTAGAAGTTTCTTCAAAATTAAGACACCACCGTGCTCTAAAAGATATAAGTGAAGCACTAGAGCAAAAACTATCAAGCTCAAAAGATATAAGTTAAGCACATGGAGTATTCTAGAAAATTCTAATCAAATAGGCTTCTCCCAAAAAGGTGTGTACAGCAAGGATGATTGTGGTAAAATAAAAAGCAAAGACTAATATATTACACTACGCTCCAAGCAAAACACATATCATGTGGCGAATAAAAATATAGCTCCAAGTAAAGTTACCAATGAACGAAGACGAAAGAGGGGATGCCTTCCCGGGGCATCCCCAAGCTTAGGCTTTTGGATATTCTTGAATATCTTGGGGTGCCATGGGCATCCCCAAGCTTAGTCTCTTGCCACTCCTTATTCCACATTCCATCAAAGCTTTACCCAAAACTTGAAAACTTCACAACACAAAACTCAACAGGAAATCTTATAAGCTCCGTTAGTGAAAGAAAACAAAACCACCACATAAGGTACTGCAATGAACTCATTATTTATTTATTTTGGTGTTAAAATACTATATGCCAACTTCCTTATGGTTTATAAACTAATTTACTAGCCATAGATGCATTGAAATAAGCTAACAACACACGAAAAACAGAATCTGTCAAAAACAGAACAGTTTGTAGCAATCTGTAACTAACACAAACTTCTGGAACTCTAAAAATCCTACCAAAATAGGAATTCCTGGAAAATTTGTTTATTGAACAGCATCGAGAAGAATCAACGCAAAAGCACGTTCCTGTGATTTAACAAAATTATATTCGTGCGCGCAAAGTTTCTGTTTTTCAGCAGAATCAACTCAACTATCATCATAGGTTATCCTATAGGTTCTACTTGGCACAAACACTAATTAAAAGATAAAAACACATCTAAACAGAACTTAGATGCAAGATTTATTACTAAACAGGAGCAAAAACAAAAAACATAAAGAAAAATTGGGTTGCCTCCCAACTAGCGCTATCGTTTAACGCCCCTAGCTAGGCATAAAAGCGAAGATAGATCTAACGGGTGCCATCTTTGGCACTAAATTCATAAGTAGCCCGAATGATAGATTCATAAGGTAATTTTACTTTCTTTCTTGGAAAGTTCTCCATGCCTTGTTTTAATGGAAATTGGAATCTAATATTCCATTCCTTCATATCAATAATCGCACCAATCGTTCTAAGGAAAGGTCTACCAAGAATAATAGGGCAAGAAAGATTGCAATCTATATCAAGAACGATAAAATCTACGGGCACCAAATTTCTATTTGCAACAATCAAAACATCATTGATCCTTCCCATAGGCTTTTTAATGGTGGAATCCGCAAGGTGCGAATTTAATGAGCAACCATCAAGATCATGGAAGCCTAGAATATCACATAAAGTTTTCGGAGTTGTGGAAACACTAGCACCCAAATCACACAAACCAAAACACCCATAATCTTTAATTCTAATCTTTATAGTAGGTTCCCACTCATCATTAAGTTTTCTAGGTATAGAAACTTCCAAACTAAGTTTTTCATCATAAGATTGCATCAAGGCGTCAACAATATGCTTGGTAAAAGCGTTGTTTTGACTATAAACATGAGGAGAATTAACAACAGATTGCAACAAGGAAATACAACCTTTTAAAGAACAATTATCATAATCAAATTCCTTCAAATCTGAGATAGTAGGTTCAACGTTATGTGAAGTTGAGGACTCTCCAATCCCACTTTTACCAAATTTATCATCAAGATCTAAAGACTCCGAATTTTTGGGACGCCTTCTAGGCAAAGTTGATTCATCATCAGTCCCATAGTCATCAAAATTCATATTTCAAAACATAGATCTAATAGGAGACGCATCAATAACTTTATGATCCTCATCATTATTTTCATGAAAACTACAAGAACACGCTTTTATAAAGCTATGTTTCTTAGCACGCAATCTAGTAGTTCTTTCCTTACAATCATCAATGGAAATTCTCATTACTTTGAGAGACTCATTGATATCATGCTTAGGAGGAGAAGATCTAAGTTTAAGAGAATCAACATCAAGCGAAAGTCTATCAACATTCCTAGCCAAATCATCAACTTTAAGCAAATTTTCTTCAAGCAAGGCATTAAAATTCTTTTGAGAAATCATAAATTCTTTCGCACTATTGTCAAAATCAGAGGGCATCTTATTAAAATTACCATAAGCATTATTGTAGGAATTTCCATAATTATTAGAGGAATTACTAGGAAACGGTCTAGCATTAAAGTTTCCTCTATAAGCATTGTTTCCAAAACTATTCCTACCAACAAAATTCACATCCATAGATTCATTATTATTCTCAATCAAAGAAGACAAAGGCATATCATTGGGATCAAAAGGAGTATTTTTAGTAGCAAACAATTTCATAAGTTCATCCATCTTTCCACTCAAAACATTGATTTATTCTATAGCATGCACTTTTTTACTAGAAGATCTTTGGGTGTGCAATTGAGAATAATTAGCCATAATATTATCAAGAAGTTTTGTATCATCTCCTAACGTGATTTCCAAAAATGTGCCTCCCGCAGCCAAATCTAAGAGACTTCTAGAAGCAATGTTCAAATCGGCATAAAAATTTTGTATGATCATCCATAAATTCAAACCATGAGTAGGGCAATTGCGAAGCATCAATTTCATTCTTTCCCAAGATTGGGCAATATGCTCATGATCAAGTTGTTTAAAATTCATAATATCGTTCCTAAGAGTGATAATCTTAGCGGGAGGAAAATACTTAGAGATAAAAGCATCTTTACACTTGTTCAATTTGATAATATTTTTATCCTTGTCTTTCTTCTTTTGCATATCACACAAATCAACAAAGTTGTTTAGATGAGTAGCGGCATCTTCACTAGGAAGGCCGGCGAATTGATCTTTCATAACAAGATTCAGCAAAGCAGTATTGATTTCACAAGACTCAACATCATTAAGAGGAGCAATCGGAGTACTAAGGAAATCATTATTATTGGTATTCGAGAAATCACACAATGTGGTATTATCTTGCGCCATGGCAACAAGTAATCCAACACACAAGCAAGCAGAAAATAGGCAAGCAAAAAAGAGAGGAGGAGATTGGGAAAGAGAGGGCGAAGTGGGGGAGAGGAAAATGAGAGGCAAATGGCAAATAATGTAAATGCGAGGGAGATGGGTTTGTGATGGGTACTTGGTATGTCTTGACTTGAGCGAATACCTCCCCGGCAACGGCGCCAGAAATCCTTCTCGCTACGTCTTGAGCTTGCGTTGGTTGTCCTCCAAGAGGAGAGGGTGATGCAGCAATAGTAGCGCAAGTATTTCCCCTCAGTTTTTGAGAACCAATGTATCAGTCCAGTAGGATGCTCCTCAAAAGTCCCATGCACCTACACAAACAAACTGAGAACTCGCAACCAACGCGATAAAGGGGTTGTCAATCCCTTCACGGCCACTTGCGAAAGTGAGATCTAATAAAGATAGTAAGATAAGATAAATATATTTTTGGTATTTTATAATAAAGATGCAAAAAGTAAAGATGCAAATAAAAGTAGATTGGAAGCAAATATGATAAGAGATAGACCCGGGGGCCATAGATTTCACTAGTGGCTTCTCTCAAGATAGCATAAGTATTACGGTGGGTGAACAAATTACTGTCGAGCAATTGATAGAAAAGCAAATAGTTATGAGATTATCTAGGCATGATCATGTATATAGGCATCACGTCCATAACAAGTAGACCGACTCCTGCCTGCATCTACTACTATTACTCCACACATCGACTGACTCATGCCTGCATCTAGAGAATTAAGTTCATAAGAACAGAGTAACGCATTAAGCAAGATGACATGATGTAGAGGGATAAACTCAAGCAATATGATATAAACCCCATCTTGTTATCCTCGATGGCAACAATACAATACGTGCCTTGCAACCCTTTATGTCACTACGTAAGAACACCGCAAGATTGAACCCAAAGCCAAGCACTTCTCCCATGGCAATAAAGATCAATCTAGTAGGCCAAACCAAACTGATAATTCGAAGAGACTTGTAAAGATAACTCAATCATACATAAAAGAATTCAGAGAAGATTCAAATATTATTCATAGATAAACTTGATCATAAACCCACAATTCATTGGATCTCGACAAACACACAGCAACAAGAGTTTACATCGAATAGATCTCCACAAGGGAGGGGGAGAACATTGTATTGAGATCCAAAAAGAGAGAAGAAGCCATCTAGCTAATAACTATGGACATGTAGGTCTATGGTAAACTACTCACAACTCATTGGAGGGGCAAGGATGTTGATGTAGAGGCCCTCCATGGTCGATTCCCCCTCCGGCAGAACGCCGACGAAGGCTCCAAGATAGAATCTCGCGGATACAGAAGGCTACGGTGGTGGAAGTTGTGTTTCGTCTGCTCCCTGGATGTTTTCGGGGTACGTAGGTATATATAGGAGGAAGAAGTACGTCGGTGGCCACCCGAGGGGCCCACGAGACAGGGGGCGCGCCCTACGGGGGGGGGGGTGCCCTCCTATCTCGTGGGAGCCTCGGCTGCTTCTTGACTTGCACTCCAAGTCCTCCGGATCACGTTCTTTCCAAAAATCATGCTCCCGAAGGTTTCATTCTGTTTGGACTCCGTTTGATATCCCTTTTCTTCGAAATACTGAAACTGGCAAAAAAAACAGCAATACAGGCTAGGCCTCCGGTTAGTAGGTTAGTCCCAAAAATGATATAAATGTGTAAAATAAAGCCCATAAACATCCAAAAGGGGTAATATAATAGCATGGAACAATAAAAAATTATAGATACGTTGGAGACGTATCAATGGGTAGTTCTTTCTTTTGTTATGCATATTCCTTGTTATTTGGTCATCCTCGTCTATGTCACTCTTTCTATGTAATAATTGCTTCTATTTAGAATGTCATTCTTGTCTAGATCACGAGAGTCCGAGCGCTGCAGATGGGTGCGTTTTGGTGGTGTAGCAAGACTTCTTATGAACTATCATCTCTTGCTGTTTATGTCAGTAGTAGTCACTAGTCAATGTTTGAATGTTGTATATATCGTTGTTTCGAACTGTTTATTGTCTCGAACTACTGGTGGGCTAAATGAGGGCATCACCATTCTCAAGTGTTCAGAGTATATCTCCTTTTTTCAAGTTATATAATTTGAGCTCACTGTCTTTTCGATGATGTACACTTGTTTGGGCCGGTGAGGTGTTGTTGAATATGGGCCGAGTAGTAACGCAATGCCAAACAGGTCAATTATGACTCTCGGGTCGGGCTCTCAAAAGATCCTGAAAAAAAAGGTCGGGCTCTCCAAAAAAGAAAGAATAGGGACTCTTAGGCCGACATGTGGGCACCACCGGTGTTTTCGTGCGCTTGCGCGCCGAGAGCATATTGGCGCGTGCTCGAAATTCATGCTACCTTTTCATTCCCAGTCTCCCGCCCCTCCCCCACCTCTGGAATCTCGATTCCTACTCCAGTTCCCCCAAATCCCCCTCCTGTACTCCATGTACTCAAGCGCACTATCATGTCGCCGGTCAACGCGGATCTCCGAGCCGGAGATCCAGAGGTTCGTCCTGCCTTCAGTCGCTGTGTGCTGTCGCTCAACAGTGGCATGGCGGCGCTTGACGACCAATTTGCTGGCAAAGTGCTGATGGTAACCATCAACAGGGACCGGCCTCCCGTCTCGCCGGACGACCTTGTCAAAGCTCTTGGCATTGCGCACGACATCCAAATAAGTGACTTGCTCGTCGAAGTCTGTCCGCCACCGGCTGATTTCTTTGTTAGGTTCAGGACAACTTTCGACTGCAGTCGTGTGTTCGAATCTTCCTGGCGTTTGTTCTACGATGGCGCGCTGGTGAGCTTTGATCGGTGGCACCCAGGATGGGGCTCGGTGCCCTCTAAGCTTGAGTTTTTAACAAAGCTTACCTTCCACGGCATGCCTCCACGTGCTTGGAACAGCGAGTCCATGAACGAGCTTATCAACGACCTTGGAGGTGAGCTCGTAAGTATGTTTGTTCCTCCAGACAGCTAGGCTCTGACGGTTATGGCATGGATGAAGAAGCCGTCCACCATACCGAAGGTGATTGGTGTTGAGATACCGGTGCAGGAACCGGGGTTATACTATTCGTCACCACCAAGGCCGCCGCGGACCACGTTAGGGATGTACCTGTATCGAGTGTTCGTGCATGTCGAAGAAGTGGTCAATCCATCAATCGAAGTCCTGCCGCCGCCGCTGGTGCCAGGGTCCATCGACGACGTCCATTACATGAGTCAACGTCAAACTTTCCCCGTGTTGCTCGGAACGATGGATGGCACAGGGCCTACTACATCGCGTGGCGGAGGCCACTGCTTCTTTGGGAGAAGAGGCAGGGTTGGCTGCCTGGATGTGCTCTAATTTGAGGTAACAACTGAATCTTGTCAGATAGTACTAGTTAAATCCGAGCTATGGGTCTGAAGCACTGATATGCCAGTACATTTGATTGTGACCTGTTCTAATTTTGTACCTAAACTTTTTTTATAAAGGGTTGTATGTCAACTTAATGTGCTAGCAGAACTTATTGTGTTGTCTGTCTGTTTTCTTTGCACAACATTCAAGATATTTCCCTGTCATTTATAAAGAAGATGAACCATTATGTACGACTTCGTTGGTTTCAACATAGCCCTTCCCGTATGTGCCCCCTGATTGTGCCGCCTGCATGAAATTTTTGTATGCAAGTTCAGTGTGCTATGATGTTCTATATGATTGCGTCAACTATATAAGTTTTTACTGAGCATCAACAATGCATATGGCTGAAAGATGTATTTACGAGCATCGACCGATGGGTCTCTCTCTCTCTATCTCTCTCTCTCTCTCTCTCACACACACACACACACGCGCGGACGCACACACGCACACGCACAAGTGGGACCCGTTGAATTATTTATATGCTCGTGACAGCTTTTAATTAGCTTCCACTGTAATCTAACTTTTTTCTTAAGTTATTAATTGAGCTCAGTGAATTCAAAAAGTTGTACAGAAGCCTTGTTTGGGCCTTTCCGGCGTCGCTGAATGTGAGCTAAGTAACCATGTTAGGTTGTATTGTACTAGACAAGCCTTTTTTTTCAACATCAGCAATGCAACTGGGCCGACGGTTGTACACGATATCCGGGTCAACTTGTTATCCGCCCCGCTGGGCTGCAAAGTTTCCTAGGAGGTATGCATTAGGCTTAACAAGAAAATGGACTTTAAGAAATTATAAATGGGATTTAATTATAATAATTGGGCAATTACTATGCACCAAACACGTAATTAGTTTGAAAAATATATTATTTTTGGAATTTGGAAATTTTAATTTCATTACTTGTTGCACGCGCAATATTTCGTTGGATTTTAATGTAATACAACTTTATTTTGAAATTATATTTAACCTGACTAGAAATTTCGGATAAAAATATTTCGGATCCCATCAAAATGTGGGAATTTAATTCTGTTTTGAGCGGTTGTTTGAAATTATTAATCGTTGTCCTAGCTAGAAGTTGGGCTGTACTTTTAACAAACTGTAAATGGGCTGTAGTAAATTCCATTAGAATTAAAAAATGGGATGTACATTCTTACAAATCGCAAATGGGCTATATGTTTTCTGCCAAATCCAAGTTGTGGGCCTACTAAGTTGACGCGTACCAAGGGCTTTGTCAACTTAGTCAATATAAACGATTCTAGCTGCAGTGATCGTACGATGTCCATCCAACGGCCGTAGTGCTTCTTCAACCTCTGGTCTTCTTGCTCCAGCCGCCCAAAGCAGCGTCGATTGTGTCGCGTGCTCCTGCCTCCCGTGGCTGGCTGTGATGCCGCGGAGGCCTCACCGCCCCGTACTACTCCAAACGTTGGCCAGGCCATCCCTCTACTCACCCACACCCCCTGTTATTCTGCGGCGATGGCAGCCTCACACCACAGCCGAACCAGTGAACCCTCGTAATCCTCTCCGCGCGGGCTTCCACTGCTGCGTCTTCCCCGGCTCCACGTCGTCCCCTTCCTAGACCTCGCCGTCGTCCAGACCACCGCCCTGGTGCTCTAGGCGCGGTGTGGTCAACACGGTCAATGACCGACTTCCATCGGAAGAGTATTGTACGTGGAGAGGCTGACAGCTAGGTCCAGGCTGCCACAAGGAAGTGCCTCCTTATTACGCACAAAATAATTATTCCTCCACATGACAGCAGGGACCCATCGGACGGGCCACCTTATTACGTGAAAAAATGTTTCCCCCTGACTGCTGGGACCCACCGGACGGGCCAGCGTATTTTGCGAAAAAATGCCCCCCCCCCCGCCGTCAGTTCGGACCCACCGGAAGTGCCTCCTTATTATGCACAAAAAATGAATACTCCCCATGCTAGCTAGGACCCACCATGGTGGGAGGCTGACTTGTGGGCCTACTAAGTTGACTGGGACGGGGGCCTTTGTCAACTTTAGTCAATATGAACGATTCTAGCTCCACTGACCATATGATGTCCATCCAACGGCCGTAGTGCTTCTTCAACCTCTGGTCTTCTTGCTCCAGCCGCCCAAAGCAGCGTTGGTCGTGCTGCATGCTCCTGCATCCCATGGTCAGCTATGCCGCCACACAGGCCTCACCGCCCCCTACTATTCCCACCGCTGGCCAGGCCCTGCGGCGACGGCAGCCTCACACCGCAGCCGGACCAGTGAACCCTCGTACTCCTCTCTGCGCGGGCATCCACTGCCGCGTCTTCCCCGGCTCCCCGTCGTCCCCTTCCTAGGCCTCACCATCGTCCACCGCCCTGGTGCTCTCGGCGCGGCGTGGTCAACATGGTCAAGGAACGACTTCCATTGGACGTGGACTATACATGGAGAGGATGACAGCTGGGTCCACGGCCGCAGCAAGGAAGTGCCTCCTTATTACACGGAAAATAATGATTCCTCCACCTGACAGCTGGGACCCATCGGACGGGCCACTGTATTTCGTGAAAAAAACGTTTCCCCCTAACTGCTGGGACCCACCAGCTACATCTTCGCACGCAAGGAAGTGCGTCCGGGGAAACAACAAAATGATTCGCCCCCCTGAACGCTGGGACCCACCAGCGACACCTTCGCACGCAAGGAAGTGCGTTCGGGCAAAAAAAAACGATTCACCCCCTGACTGCTGGGACCCACCAGCTACATCTTCGCACGCAAGGAAGTGCCTGACAGTCGGGACCCACCTGGTCAAAGCGTACGTAGTGTTGTCATTCTGGTCGCAAACGTGTACGTACATATATACTGGTGGATGTAGAGGCGCGCACGTGTCGTAGTAGAGGCGCGCACGTATCATGTAACAGCAGCGAGGGTGCAAGAAAGAAAATACGGCCATGTACATACATACGGGAAGGGTCTCGAACGCCTACTCGCGCATACGTACATGGCTGGGTCGGAACGGAGAAACAGCGTCGTCGTCGTGTTCATGGGGAGGCAACGGAATGCGTCGTGTTCATGGGGAGGCAACGGAATGCGTCGTGTTCATGGGGAGGCAACAGAATGTGTCGTGTTCATCGGGAGGCAACAGAACACGTGGGAGCCAACCGGCCTGGACGGAACAGGCGATGGAAACGAGGCCTGGCATACCGCAGAATGGAGGAAACGGCCTTGTGTTCGACCGGCCATGTTCGGAACGGGGTCCTGTTGATCGGGAGGGATGTGGCGTACCGCAAAACCGAGGAAACGGACCTCCTACGGTCGAAACGGGGGTCCTGTTGATCGGGAGGGGTGGCGTACCGCAAAACGGACGAAACAGACCTCCTACGGTCGAAACGAGGGTCCTGTTCATCGGAAGGGGTCTGGCGTACCGCAAAACGGGACTCCACGGGATACTGTTGATCTCCACCGTCGACCTCCTCCAGCCTCCACGGGCTCCTGTTCATCCAGCCTCCACCGTGCGCTACACCATCGGCTACTGTTCAACCACCCCTCCACCGTCTACTGTCCATCCAGCCCTCCATCGTCTACTGTTCATCCATCCCTCCACACCATGGGGTCCTGTTCAACCACCCCTCCACGGCCACCCCTCCACCGTCTACTGTTCATCCAGCCTTCCACACCACGGGGTCCTATTCATCCACAAGTAACGCCACCGCTCACTGTTCATCCACCCCCCCCCCCACAACGCTCACTATTCATCCAATCGATCGGCTTCAGTTAGCAGCAGTAGCGAAGGAATCACTCGATCGATCGCTTGGGTTCAGTAATGCATAGCCTGAAGTGCAATCGCTCGGGTTCAGTTAGAGCCCAACGCCTCGCTCGGGTTCAGTTAGATCCAACGCCTCGCACACACGCGCGTACGTGTACGAGAGAAACGTGCATCGCTCGGCCCCCGACCTCCCACCGTAACCGGCAACTCCCTGAAATTTTCCTCCCCCTCGCTTCTACCATGTTTTTTTTTCTGTCATGGACGGCCCAAATAATGTCATGCAGCTGCGTCTCCGGCCCGCCCAGGATGAAAAGCCCATTTTCTGTCATGACTTTTTGTCATAGAAGTAGGAGCCCACCATATATATGATGATACCGGGTTTTGTCACAATTATCATCATAGAAGTGTCATATGTATGACAGAATAAAATTTTGTTCGGCCCAAAATGTCACGGATGTGTCTTTTTTTGTAGTGTAGGTAGCTGCCGCACGCATCATTGGTTTTCTCTTTTCTTTATGCTCTTGCGCCCTAGAGTGAAATGATGGTTGCTTCCTCCATCCAACTTAATGTGGGAAAGGTGGGGCTTTGTGATTTGACCCCTCATCGCTCATTTTCTACTACTACAGCGCTACGACCGGGGTGCCTCCAATTCCAACCGCTGCTCCGAATTGTAATTTGGTGCATCACACGTGGAGCAAGATGGTGGATGAGCCACATGTCGGCCAAAGGGGTCCTGTTAAGTGTGTCGCCATTTCGTGTGCGGACCGACCCTGCTTGAGTTGCTACGCCAACACGACAGGAGCAACCTACCACTTGGTTTTGCTCCTTGGTGAATCCCGACTATATTGATCTAAAAAGATATGTACGGAACTACCCTCTCCGTCTCGTTTTTTAGGCGTCTCGGTTTATAGTGCGTGCATGTAGTTCTAGGTCATCCATTTGACTAACTAAATATGAGTTACTATGTCACAAAAAGTATATCATTGGATTTTTAAGTGAATGTAGTTTCTAAACATATACTCCCTCCGTCTAGGTGTGTAAGTCATCTTACGAAAACCAAATAATCCCAAAACACATAGGCGCAGTGCATTAACTTCTACCTTGTTTCTTGTTTCTTCATATATCAACCAATAAGAGACGAGGGGTGTGCATGCTTTTAATGACTTGAGACTACCAAACACGACATGCAGTGGTTAGTTCATTGCATGCGATGCTATTAATTAGCAAATAAACATTAAGGTCTCTTGTCTTCCCCTCCTCCTTGCTCACCTAGATGGAGGGAGTATTTAAAAGTCGAGGGCGGGGCTTTTCTTGCGCGGTAGGTGTCGGTGTCAAAACCGGCGGATCTCGGGTAGGGGGTCCCGAACTGTGCATCTAAGGCTAATGGTAATAGGAGGCAGGGGACATGATGTTTTACCCAGGTTCAGGCCCTCTCAATGGAGGTAATACCCTACTTCCTGCTTGATTGATCTTGATGATATGAGTATTACAAGAGTAGATCTACCACGAGATCGTAGAGGCTAAACCCTAGGAGCTAGCCTATGATGATTATGATTGTCCTTCTACGGACTAAATCCTCCGGTTTATATAGACACGGAGGTGGCTAGGGTTACACAGAGTCGGTTACAAAGAAGGAGATCTAACATCCGGATCACGAAGCTTGTCTTCCACGCAAAGGAGAGTCCCACCCGGACACGGGGCGAAGTCTTGAGTCTTGTATCTTCACGGTCCAACAGTCTGAACAAAGTACATAGTCCGGCTATCCGGATACCCCCTAATCCAGGACTCCCTCAGTAGCCCCTGAACCAGGCTTCAATGATGATGAGTCCGGTGCGCAGATTGTCTTCGGCATTGCAAGGCGGGTTCCTTCTCCAAATACTCCAAAGTAGATTAAGGATCGTGTCCGGCTCTGTGAGATAATTTCCACACACCACCGTAGAGAGCATAACACTTTAGAAATTTAATCTGCTGACAATTTTTCACAGTGTGCCCTTACGCCGCGGCCTGGTTTAATATGAACCGGTTTTTCTCGGCCTGCCATGACACACACTACAAGGCGGTTTTATTGGCATGCCTCGTCGAAGCAGAGATCGTGTTCCCCTTATTGCGGGGTTCCCATCAATACAGGTGCGGGTAACCCCACTACGCCTGTTGGTAGACTCCATGTTTTTAGGCAAGTCCCAAGTGGTTATGCTGAGGACGCTTGATATTCACCCCCTTTATAGAGGGGCCGAGGCCTATCCCTCTTTCCTACCACGCTTGTGCCTTTCCGCATCTCGAGTTCCAACACCTGAACCCCAAGCCTAGGCACTTCGCATCTTCAATCATGTCCAGATCCAACCTTCAAGGCCGGTGGATGGCCTCCTCTGTCACAGAGGAAGACATTGCGAAGCTTAGGGAGGTTAGATATCTGAGCGCCGACATCAAGCACAGGCTTCCTACTACAGGCCAGGTCATCCCTACTCCCGAGCCCAACGAAAGCGTCGTATTTGTTTCTCACTTCCTCCGTGGCTTAGGCTTCACCCTCGATCCCTTCGTGAGAGGGCTCATGTTCTATTACGGGCTAGATTTTCATGATCTAGCTCCGGACTCCATCCTTCACATCTCGTCGTTTATCGTCGTGTGCGAAGCCTTCCTCCACATCACCCCGCACTTCAGCTTATGGCTCAAGACCTTCAATGTAAAGGCGAAGGTGATTGAGGGGCAACACGCGTAGTGCGGAGGCACTGCAATAAGCAGAAATGTCGACGCCCCATGGCCAGAGGGCTTCTTTACGGAGGTGTCTGATATATGGCAGCGGAGGTGGTTCTGCGTCACGGCTCCCAGAGGCACCAAGTGGGTGGCTGCCCCCAACTTCCGCTCGGGCCCTCCGCCTCAACTGGCGTCGTGGGCCAACGTGGGACTAGATTGGGGGCCTGCTAATGACGTACCGACATTGCAGAGCCGCATTCGGGAGCTTCTCGAGAGGGACATCAGTCTTGTCAGCGTAATTCAGGTAATGCTAGTCCGACGGATCTTGCCGTGCAAACGTCGACCACTCCGGATGTGGGAGTTCAACCTGGAAGGTCCATGAACTATTCAGCACTTCTTCGGCATGACGCTCGAAGGGATGTGTAAGTTATTCTTCGGACCACAAGTAAAGTGTCCGGACACCATCGAGGATGCGGGCCTGAGCTGCAACCGCCCAGATACCCAAGTAAGTAACCAAGAAACCGAACACCTCATTTATATTCATCATAAGATTATTCTGAAAACCATCCGCGGCAAGGATTGGCTCAGCAAGGCGGAGAGAATCAGTGTCCAGCACCGCTTCCCGAAGGCTCGCCTAGTCCTGCCATAGCCAGGATGCTTAGTCGTGTGCTAAGTCAAGTGCCCTCGGGGAAAGACGAAGGGAAGTACAGAGAAGAACAGCTTCACACATTGCACATCCAAATTGGGGGAATTACTATCTCCATGAAGGAGGATAGTCGGGGAGGGGAATCTATGGTCTCCTCCCCTCGCGGGAAGAAGAGGGCCGCCTCCGAAGACTTGGAGATGGAGGTGCCTAGACAAGAGAAGAAAACTTCACCAGGGGGCCCTGCCCCGGAGGGCGTCCTCACTGCGCCATGCCCGCAAACGGTCCATCCCTCAGCCGAGCTGTAAGTTAATCGTAAATACAAAGCTATTGCTTCCTCCTACGAGAACAATAACCAGGATCCATTCTTTGCAGTCTGGCTAGCTGCTCTTCTCGACAGAGTTCGTCTTCGGAGGATCTTCTTCCGGAGATGATGGAGAGTGAAACCCCACCTGCCTCTCCGCCTCATGGGGCAGGCGACCCCGAGGTGTCGTCACGGAGGAGTCCAGATTCGCCGAGGCCAGAAGCTAATACTTCGGCCGCCCTGAGCCCAGAGCGTTCGGCTCCCACGGGGGGGCAATAAGAAGGGTCCAGCACAGTGCGGCGACCGGCCGGACACGCTGACGGGCCTTCTGAAGCAAGATGCTCTCTCGAAGGATCACCGTTCATTAATGGGCATGGTGCTTGAGAAGATTTCATCCGCCACAAGCGGATTGAATGAAGCTTTTATGAGCCTGCTCAAAGGCTTTGAGGTATATAATGAAATACGTAATTTCTTGGTTGTAGCGCACGCGCTAGGTGTGCTCCATATAGATAGTAGCCCCTGAGACTCTGGTTGCCAGCCCTAGGCGGCAAACTGAGGATCACACTCTTAAGCAATGATCGTACTGCATTCATGCGCAGGTGGCTAAGGGTCCGGCGACCGACAGGACCGCTGAAGTCACCGAACTGAGGAGACAGATTGAAGTTGTGGATGCCGACATCATGCTTGTGAACGAGCGGCTTAATGAGTCACAGAGTATGTGCTCTGTTTTCCTTGTTTTTATAGGAATTATTAAGAGGAGCATAATGTTAATGTGATATGCTTCGACTGCAAGTGGAGCTGCTGCCGTGGAGGCCCTGAGGGCGGAGCTTGCCCTAGCCAAGGAACAAGCCCGGGCTAGCAATGCGGCTGCCCTAAAGGCGGCCGAAGATTTGAGAGCCGAACAGGCTGCTCATCGCCGAAGCGAAGATAAAATAGCTAAGATGGCTGTGGAGCTGAAAAACGCTGCCGGCCGGTATGAGCTCCTTGAAAAGGAGAATCAGGCGAAGTCGGCTGACCTGAAGAAGGCCCTTGATGCGGCCAAGGAGACGCGTTCTGAAATTAGGGATGCGCGGGAGGAGCTTCGACAGGCCGGAGAAATCGCGGCTGGAAGCCCCTATTTGTTGCGGATGAAGTTCTTAGATCCAAAGTACGCTCCTATGGATCAGCGCTGGAGCGCTGCAGACGCGTATGCGGATCTGGCAAAAAGTACGGCTGATGCGACCAAGTTTTTTGGGGATCAAAAAGATAGTGAAGTAGAAAGGCTATTCTGGTCGCAATTCAGTGCTCCAACGTGCCCGTTGCCATTGAGTGAGAGGATGGCCGCTGTGGCCGAGCTCCATAGGTTGTCCGGTCTTGCAATGAGGTCTGTAATAGACCATCTATGGCCGAAGGGACCGGGGCTGGACAATTACTTTGGTTTAGTGCAACAATTCCTTGGCTCCGTATCACGAATCGATGCCATGAAAAGGTCGGCGTGCATAGAGGGTGCGCGGATGGCTCTTGCCCGCGTTCAAAATTATTGGGCGGATATGGAAGCCACCATCATTGCAACACAGAATCTGGCAGGAAGCCAGGATCCAGCCGAGCACTATTTTGAGCAGGTGACAGAAGGTGCTCGTTTAATAGAGGCTCAATGCTCGAAGAGTGTCATGTTCGAGTGACAAGTCATTCAATTGTAAAAACAATTCTATTTTAATTATGGAGGCTTTGTTTATACTTCCGCCCGAAAGTGTTATTGTGCCTCCTGTGCGGACGTTTGATGTGTATATATAATGTGAAAGTTAGTAGTCGTTGGCTTCAGGCCCCACACATACAATTCGGGGGTGTTTGCAAAATATGCGTAATCAAACTTGATCCAACGTCTTGGTCCATTAAGGAGGTGAGTGCACGTCGAACTAGGCAACCGGTCTATATTGCTTTAACACTTTCACTTAGCCATAGGAGTTTGACGGTGGGGCTACTATGTAGCCCCTGGTACCTTCGCGTGCATCCGGATACGGGCGCGTGTGTACGTGACCGGGAAATGGCCCTTCGTTAATGCGGAGGAATCCTAAAGATTCCGATGAGTCCTCGAGTGGTTGACCAGTCTCTCGCTATATCATGACAGTCAGTTTTTGGCTTTCTCTACTGAGGTGCTCATCCGGAATAACCAGTGCACAATCGCAGTAGTTCTCCTTTGGCCGCCTTAGCCGATAGAAGCGGAATGTAAGGCAGCAATCCAAGAGCCAGGCAAACCCAACATTTGACCAAAGACATGATTCGGAGCTGATGCATATAGGGCCAAACTCACGACGCCGAACACTCCCAAAGGTATTCGGACTTTATAACATATACTGGGCTGGGTAGCGCCCTTGATTATGAACCCTATATTTCCAAGTATGTGCGTTAAACTGCCGTGTCGAAATGCCAATAACGCCAATATCCCATGTGGGTGTATTGAGTACCCATGGGATGTCAAGCAACAAGAGACAATAAAGAAGGTTTACACAGTGGCTTAATCTAAAGAGAAACCTTTGAGCGGGGCCCTGCTGCACGTCTGCGCCTTTGTCTCTGTTGTGCCGTGCCCTGGTAGGGTGTCGCATGAATGGTGTCTGTAAAAAGGAAAACTCATGTAAAAGAGTATGGCGTAAGCGTGCGAAGAGTTGGTTATTATCAATGGATAGTAGAAGTGTGTGGCATTGGCTTGTTAATAAGGTCAAGCCAAAAGGTGGGCTTTATTGCATGTTTGCAGCCCCTGATGCCCTCTGTGGGATTACGTGTATAGCACCCAACTTAGGTTTATCTGGGCTGTTACCGACGATGGTGCGCCGGACTCGTCTAACCGTGTTCGTGGTCTTAACGACCGATCATGCGTTCTTATAAGAGAGGCCGTTTATTGTCCAGCTGCTAGAGCCGCCGCATACTCTTCTGCACATAAGGAACGCTCTGTATTTCTGCTAACGATGATGATGCCACATGGACCGGGCATCTTGAGTTTAAGGTAGGTGTAGTGCGGTACTGCATTGAAGCGAGCGAAGGCCGTTCTTCCGAGCAATGCATGATAACCACTTCGGAGGGGGGCGATGGTGAAGAGTAATTCTTCACTTCTGAAGTTGTCTAGAGAACCGAATGTCACTTCTAATACGAGGGAGCCCCTGCAGTGGGCCTCAACGCCTGGTATCACCCCTTTAAAGGTGGTGTTACTTTGGCTGATTCTGGATGGGTCTATCCCCATCTTGCGGACAGTGTCCTGATATATTAGATTGAGACTACTGCCGCCGTCCATGAGGACACGAGTGAGATGGTATCCATTGATTATTGGGCCGAGCACCAAGGCAGCCGATCCTCTGTGCCGAATACTAGTCGGGTGGTCTCTATGATCAAAGGTGATCGGGCAGGCCGACCATGGGTTGAGTTTGGGGGCGATGGGCTCTATAGCATATGCATCTCTGAGCGCGTGTTTGTGCCTTCTCTTTGGTATGTGAGTCGCGTAGATCATGTTTACTGTTTTTACCTCTGGTGGGAATTTTTTCTGTCCTCCAGTGTTCGGCCGGCGAGTTTCATCCTCGCTTTCACTTGGTGTTTCCCTTCCCTTGTGTTTGGCATTTAACTTGCCGGCCTACTTAAAGACCCAGCATTCTCTGTGAGTGTGGTTCGCAGGTTTTTCGGGTGTGCCATGAATTTGGCACAATCTGTCTAGGACTTTGTTCAGGCCGGATGGTCCCTCTTTGCTGCCTTTAAATGGCTTCTTTTGTTGACTGGGTTGAGAGATCCTGAATTCGGCATTGACCGCCGTGTTGTCCAGACTTTCTTCCTTGTTTCGATGCTTGTTTTTATTGCGTTGTGACTTCCCATTGCCATCCCTAATTTCGGATATGCCCGGGTTGCTGGTGCCTCTACGGGCTAACCAGCTATATTCACCCGCGCAAAATCGGGTCATAAGGCTTGTTAAGGCTGCCATCGTCCTCGGCTTTTCTTGGCCGAGGTGTCTGGCGAGCCACTCGTCTCGGATACTGTGCTTGAAAGCCGCTAGGACTTCGGCATCCGGACAATCGACAATTTGATTCTTCTTAGTGAGAAATCTGTTCCAGAGCTTACGGGCGGACTCTCTGGGCTGTTGAATTATGTGAGTTAAATCGTCCGCGTCCGGAGGTCGGACATAGGTCCCTTGAAAATTGGCCCTAAAAGCATCCTCAAGTTCCTCCCAACTTCCGATTGAATTTTCGAGGAGGCTTTTCAACCAGTGCCGAGCTAGTCCCTTCAACTTGAGGGGAAGGTGATGGCCTGGAGGTCGTCCCCACGAGCCATGTGGATATGAAGGATAAAATCCTCAATCCAGACCCCGGGGTCTGTCATTCCGTTGTATGCCTCTATGTTCACAGGTTTGAATCCCTGTGGAAATTTGTGATCCAGTACCTCTTCGGTGAAGCACAGAGGGTGCGCAGCCCCTTTGTATCTGGGCATGTTGTGGCATGTTTTCGACTGTTGTTGTGTCCGGTGTTGATTCCGAACTGGTATTCGATCAGCCTGATCGTTTTGGTGACCATAAACTTGCGCTGGAGCACGTCCTCTAGATCCATAGATGGACCTGGTTGCGCCGGCCTTTTTGTCCAGGAGCTCATGTAAATCGTGTGCGGCGTCAGTAGCTGCTCTATTGCGGTCATGAAGTGATTGGTCTGGCCTACTGGCCGTATTGTTCTTCGGCGGAATGGCCTCATCATCGAATTCTGGCAGCAACTTGCGCTTTGGGTAGCTCTTTTGTGGAGATCGTTGCCATATCTTTCTTCAGTGTCTAGCACTTTATTCCATCTGCGGTTGAGCGTTTCCTGCGCGGCCTTAAGCCTTTGCTTCTGCTTCTTTAGGCCTCTTGCAGTGGCCATAAGCCTTCTATGGAGGCTATCTCATTCCAAACGTTTTTCCGGGATGATGAATGCATCGTCATCCAGACTGTGCTCTTCTCCCGAGGCAGGTTGAGGAATTCGGCCCTCGGGATCGCTGTGGTCAGGCATCTGCTCCGGGCTATGTTCGGCGTGACCTGGCTCATCCTACTCCATCGCTGGGTCCATATGGTCGTTGTTGCCTTTGGAGTTGACTGGGGTGTCAATTTTTCTAGCGCTGTTATCGCTATTTTTACTGTGACTGGAGTTAGAGCGGCGTCGGCACCATCGTTTTGGCTTTTGTCCGGGGGGTTTATCCTCCGTTGGGTCCTTTTTGTTGCCATTGTCCTCCTTAGGCGTGTCCACCATGTATATATCATATGATGAGGTGGCAGTCTAGCGCCCCGTGGGTGGTGGTAACAAGTCGTCCCCTGTGCCGACGTCCATACCATCGGTGTCGTCGGAGTCAAAGTCAAGCATGTATGTTACGTCATCGATAGTGGCTATGAAGTGGGTGGTGGGTGGGCAACGAATTTCTTCATCGCCTGCTTCCCGCTCGATCCGGACATAGTTTGGCCAAGAGTCTCCTGACAAAGAGAGAGACCTTAATGAGTTAAGCATGTCGCCGAAGGGCGAGTGCTGAAAGATATCCGCAGCGGTGAACTCCATTACCGGAGCCCAACCGAATTTGGTGGGCCCGGGGGCGCGTGGTTTGGAACCTACAGCCGGACACAAGTACGGGGGTCCGGTGACACAGACTTCCTTGGGGGTGGAGTCTGTGTTCGGCTCTACTGTCGATGAGTATGCAGCCTCCAGGGCGGGGTCCATCCACCCGCCCTCGGACGACGCGATCTGCCCCGGATTTAAGTCTGGACCTATTGTAGGTGTGATATCCTGAATATTGTCTGACAGCAGGTCTAAGTCGTGCTCGTCGTGATTGTTCGGCACTCCTAGCATAGGCCCAAATCCGTCGAAGATCAACTCTCTGCGGATATCGGCCGTGTAGTTCAAGTTTCCGAACCTAACCTGATGGCCAGGGGCGTAGCTGTCGATCTGCTCCAGATGGCCAAGCGAATTGGCCTGCAGTGCGAAGCCGCCAAACACGGATATCTATCCGGGGAGGAAAGTCTCACCCTGGACCATGTTGTTGTTGATGATTGAATGAGCCATCGAGCCTTACAGCAACGACACAGAGGAACTCTCAATGAAAGCACCAATGTCGGTGTGAAAACCGGCGGATCTTGGGTAGGGGGTCCCGAACTGTGCGTCTAAGGCTAATGGTAACAGGAGGTAGGGGACACGATGTTTTACCCAGGTTCGGGCCCTCTCAATGGAGGTAATACCCTACTTCCTGCTTGATTGATCTTGACGATATGAGTATTACAAGAGTAGATCTACCACGAGATCGTAGAGGCTAAACCCTAGGAGCTAGCCTATGATGATTATGATTGTCTTTCTATGGACTAAACCCTCCAGTTTATATAGACATCGGAGGAGGCTAGGGGTACACAGAGTCGGTTACAAAGAAGGAGATCCAACATCCGGATCGCCAAGCTTGTCTTCCATGCAAAGGAGAGTCCCAACCGGACATGGGACGAAGTCTTGAGTCTTGTATCTTCACGGTCCAATAGTCCGGACAAAGTATATAGTCCGGCTGTCCGGATACCCCCTAATCCAGGACTCCCTCAGTAGGCAGGGAAGTTCCGCCTAGTCGGTTCGACAGAGAAGCAAGAAGATGAGGGAGTAGGCTGCTGCAATGTAGGCATGTGTGATTTGACAGCGAGTTACTGCTGGATAGGTGGGGCCCTATGATTTAACTTGCCATTATCATTTTAACTGCGGCGCTACGACTGGCGTGAGTCTCTGGATTCCTGACCACCTCTCCACCACGTAGAGGCTGGCTCTTGCATGACAGCCCACTTCTCCACTTTTTCCTTGCCTCTTTCCTCCACATATGCAAAAATGCCATGTAAAGCGGGCTTATAGCCCACTATTGTACTTACTTGCTCCTACAGGTGCTAAGGTTGCCACATAGGCATAAAGTCTGATGTGGCAAGTTAATTAAGAAGAGAGAGACTAGTTTGGTGACCCAAGGAAGAAACAGTGCTAAGCACGCGTACCTAGGTGAAAAGACAATTTTGAGTCTATAGCTAATTAAATGAAGCAAACTTAGCAACAAAAACCTAATAAGCACATATGCGTTGGGGACTTGATTTGCTAAGCCATTTAATGCCCCTAGCACCTCATATAAGCACCTTTTCATTGGAAGAGGTCACTCCTGGGCAAATGCAATAAATACTAATGTACGAAGAAAGAGATTGAGAGAAGTAAAAAAATACACTTATAGCCAACCTTATTGCTAATCTTGTTGTAGTATGAGTGACTAAGTGATGACTCTATATGAGATGCCAACATCAGATAGCCTAACGCACCATGTTAAATCTCCAAGGGCGCGACCGCGCGAGCGACGCGACGGTCGTGGTAGGCGCGACCATGATACGGGCTGCTGGCAGCCCTTGGATATGAGATCGAACGGTCGCATGCTAAGTTGCTGAAAATTTGTAGAATAACCCTCTAGCATAGGATATTCACCCATAGGTCTATAATCACGCCATGCAACCATTCGATCTCGGATCCAAGGGATCTCGGAAGCCCGTATCATGGGAGAATGGAAAGCTACTACCCTGTCATTCGCACGCTGGCAGTTTGCTCCTACTCGTCCCTGCACGTCCTTTAATATTACAGCGGTTCACTCCTAGTCGTCCCGTCCTTTCACATTATGGTAGTTCCACTAATCCTAACCCTCCTCCCAATTCCATGGCATCCGAAATCTCCATGATCGGCAGTGAGTACAAGGTTAGAACCATCACCGGCGATGAGTTCGACCTCATCTACACCCGTTCTTCCGCGATGGTGAAAGGATGCCTTGCTCGCTTCAAACGCATGTTCGAAAACTCAGATGATGAGTGGGTCCTTGGGCTAGATGTTGAGTACACCATAGTCCTAGGATGAGAGAAGGATCTAAAGAAGGAAGAGAGGAAGAAGCCCGCTGTGATCCAGGTTTGTGTGCATGACTTATGCTTGGTCTACCACATATACCATGCTGACGTTGAATGCCAGGATTTTAAGAACTTCCTCAAGAGCCTCCTAGTCAAATTCGTTACTGTAGACTTTACGAACGACAAAAGAGTCCTGGGACGGATAGGCCTCGTTGTAAGAAACCCCTTCGACCTCCGGAAGAATCAGCTGCTGCCCTCCAGTGGTCAGCCTTCAATGCTGACCCTGGCAGGAGCCATGGTTCATACTTCGTACGGTAAACTGGAGAAACCTCATTACACGTATCATCGTCATGCATGGCAGCGGAATGTACTAGATATAGACCACATCCACTACGCTGCAATGGATGGCTACCTTTGTTTCAATATCTACAAGAGTTGGATGAGGAGCAAGAGCCAAGTGTGCGGTTCAAGCAAAGAAGTATCGGCCAAGAGGAAGAGGGACAAGGACGAAGTCGAGGACGTGGACGAGGACTCCGAGTAAGGTGGCAGTGTCGTTGCTCATGGTGGTTCTAATGTAGTGTCTACTGGATTAGTTGCATAGTTTAATTTCAGGTGTGCTTAGTTTAATTTGAGGGGTGTGTTGTGCTGAGCCCCCAGCAGAACTATGTTATGTACATACTAGTATTTCTTTAATAGAATTTAGCACCCCATTTAAGCACGTACTAGCTTTTTTAATAGTACTATATGCATAATTTAGCGACGAGTGCTCTCTATATGTACCACCTTTTGTTTAATTTCAAGTTTTGCTCCATGGCGCAATCCATCGATACTACTACTGTACAAAAGTGGAGTATACATTTTTTAAATGCTAGAGTATTGTTCATCATATATATAGCCAGTTAAATTCTCAACCTAGAACGACGTGCATGCCATGTAAATCGATATGGAGGAAGTATAGTAAAAATGAGGTGATTTTACCGAGCAACCGGCGGGGGAGCATGGCCTGTCATGCGATCCCACGTGTCGTGATGTACCAAGGCGATGTGCGTGTCCCTGTTGAGGCAGAAGCAATACTACGTGGTTTGAGATGATGGCGAATCGAAGTGTGAAATAATGGTTGCTTCGTCCATATGGGAAGGTGCAGCATTGTGATTTGACATCTCATTGCTCATTACTACTATTAGGGCAGTACGACTGGGGTGCGTCCCCCTACTGTTCTGCACTATTATTTGGTGCTTGACACGTCGACCCGGTTGCTATATGTCCCACATGTCCGCGACAGGAAGTACAGAATTCATGAAAGGGAGCATTGACAGAGGAGTACAAGACTCAGCTTGGGTTTTTGTTGCTTCGCGCGATCCATCAATACAAACCCGGACTATAAAAAGGCGAGGGTAGGTCTTTTCCCGCGCGGCAGGCAGGGGAGTTTGGCATAGTCTGTTCGAGGCAAGGAGGCAGGAAGGGAAACAAGCAAATAAAGGTTGAGCGACTTAGTTTTGGGAAAATCTGATTTTACGGAGTACGTACCCACTAGGGTTTATAGGTCTCATCTAAAAAACATTCGTTTTTCCATTTTATAAGTCTCAATTCTACTACTAGTAGTAGTACCATCACATGTTGGATATCGAGGTGCGTTAGATCACCCGATGCAAGCAGTGTCAAGAGAAAACTCACCAGTGCATGTAGAAGTTCATGGAAATTTAGTGGTCATTCATGCATTCGTTCTAATTAATGCCTTGGTAAACATAACTTCTTGAGAAAAACGAGCGTACTAATTACTTGTGCAAACTAAGAAATTAATTCGACCACTCACCGTCTACCTTGGTTGGAGAGATTTTGAAATTGAGCCATAAACTGGAAAGGAGGGAGTAGTAACTTTTGTCTCGATTACTATTTGTGGCCTTGTATAGATGCAAAATGTACTTTTTTATAGTGGCCTTGTATAAGTAAATGGAGGGGGTACTAAAGGACATATATATTCGAAACAATATGATAATCTCTCTAACCAAGGTAGTAGGGACGAGGAGTAAACGAAGGGAGTAGTAAAATTTTCTCCTCGTCCTGCGAGCCACAGCGGCTGTGGGCGGGGGGAGACAGCGTACCAAGCAAGCTTCTCCTCGTTCTACGAGTTGACGGGACACATCAAAAGTACTCCAGTGTATAGAGCCTTGCCTCTAAGGTAGGCCCCACATGGTTTGCCTCTTTTTTAACATAACGCGTCAAGTCGCAATTTGTTTTTTCACCCGTGGTAGAAGATCCTCCCTCCATCAAGTGGACAACCAGTACACGTGTCAAATTACCACGTGGGCTGCCTTTTCGTACAAAAATGAGCTCCACCGTGTACCCGCGTGGGTGTGGTTGGGAAAGAGACGGGAGTACGTGCGCCGTGCGTGCACCTCTTCTCTTCGTGCACGTCCCCCCACTACTAGGGAAAAGCCTATACACAGAATCTAAATAGCGGCGCGCTTTAAAATAAGGCGTTGTTGCTACTTAGCAGTAGCGATCTCAAGCTTAACTCGCTACTGATATAAATATAGCAGTAGCGCGCCCGCTCAAAGACGCGCTACTGATATAATTCCCACAAGGCCGCCGCGAGGCTAGTTCTAGCAACAGCGCGTTATAACGAAGAGCGCTACTGCTACGTAGCATAGTAGCAGCGCATTTCACCAATAAGCGCTACTGCTAAGTTTACTACAAAAATTTAGTCCCACCTAGCTCCGTAAAGAGAGTTTCTACCACCTTAAATATGTTACTTCTCAAACTTTGACAAGCACTTGGTCTTCATTGAACTCTGTGTGTAGAATTTGTGGCCGCAATATGAGTCTTCACCGGTTCCTAAACCGGTGAGGACTCATATTGACAAATCAGATTGTACACAAAAAGATTGTTGATGATCAATGTATTTTTGATACATTGAAGTCTATTTTTACATGCTGACACATAGCAGTAGCGCTTCTTTGTGAAAGGCGCTGCTGCTAGGTAGTTTAGCAGTAGCGTCTTTCTCTATAGCGCGCTACTGCTAAGCCATTCCATCTCCCACCCGCCCTCTCCTCTATCCCATCCACTCACACTCACACACTCACTGGATCCCCGCGCCGGTCCTCCCCCGTCGCCCCTCCTCCCTCTGCGCCACCGTCACCTCCTCCTCCTTGCTGGACTTGGTACCGGCCTCCTCCTCCGTCCTCCCTCCACTCGCCGCTGGCCGGCCCCTCCTCGCTCCACCTTCCTCCTCCGTCCTCCTTCCACTGGCCGCCGGCCCGCCCCTCCTCGCTCCGCCTTCCTCCTCCGTCCTTCTCCCTCCTCCCTGCTAAATTTTGATTTAGTAGGCTAGTTCATATGCAACATTTTGATTTAGTTGATATGATTTAGTTGATTTAGTAGGGTAGTTGATTTAGTTGATTTAGAACATTTTGATTTAGTAGGCTAGTTGATTTAATTGATTTAGAACATTTTGATTTAGTTGATTTAGTAGGCTAGTTCATTTAGTTGATTTCGTATGCACCATTTTATTGTTATTTTTTCTATACATGGATAGGTAGAGATGCTTTTGTTTTTTTTGTAATAAGTTACTTTTTAGCAAAATGTAGGTGGTACCTTATCATCTAGTATGTACTAGATCTTAGGATTATAATTGTCCATCAAATTGCTTCTCGCGGAAGAACCAAAAATATCACATGCTACTGTTTTTCTTTCCTGTGAAGTGGATCGTTAATCCTTTGCTCATATTGCTTTAGGAAAAATGGCGCCACCACCACCACCACTATGTCGACTGTGCAAGTCAAGGTGCGCCAGCAGCCTTGCAACTGGCAAGCTGTTTGGCATCTACTTCCAGCCGAGTTTTCGTCATGCGGTGGCAAGATATTAGATGAAATGTAATAACTATTTTATTTTTAGTGTTGGCATTACTGCATTGTGTCATTTTGCTTATTTTACACAGATCGTCCCATGCAATGTGAGGTTGAAATTCAACAAGCTGACAGGAGACACTGTGATATTTGAGGCTCCTCGGGGGCTGTACACTATGGAGGTCGAGAAAGGACGCAATATGTCGCAGATTGGAGGAGATGGATGGGCCCGTTTCGTCGCCTGCATGCGTCTTACTGGTGGTGAGTTGATCAGCTTCTCCTTTAGAGCAGAAAGACCCAAGCTGGCTGTCATTTATCTCAACCTGGTGGAAGATGATGAAGATGACGAAGATGATGAAGATGATGAAGATAATGAGGACCCACTCGATGAAGATGATGAGGACCCACTTCATGAAGCCATCGTAGCTCAAAGAACAAGGCTGAGCGAGGAGGAGGTGTCCAACCTGTGGGACATAATTCCGCCACGTGCTGACTTTGTCGGGGTGCCATTCGTGACCCGCTTGAAAAATACCATGGTTGATCGACATGATATGGTATGTTATACTTACAAATGCAAATTATCCGATGAAATACTTAGTGTACAGTCCAATGATATGGTATGTTGTGTGGAATCTAGTCGATGATATGTTTTAGTGTAGAGTTTGATCACATGCTTATTAGTGTAGAATCTAAGGAACTATTAATAGTGTAGATAATCCACATGTACTTATTTGCGAGGCTATTTATTAATTGATATGTTTTTCTTATTCGGAAATTGGCAAAGAGCATATCTGTGAGTTATGGTATTGAGCCTGATGAAGAAGGCTCAGCTGGACTACGCCTTACTGCAAGGGGCTCCGTCACAACATGTACTTACCGCGTGGACACGGACGGTCGCACATACTTAAACTCGGTTGGGTGGAAGAAATTCCTCGATGGCAAGACTCTTCTGTTGGATAGGCCATGGGTTAATCACAACAGGTGTTTTGTAAAAAATGCATCTTGATGTTCCGTGCAATGCATGGGCATCTTGCTAGTCCATGAAAACAACACATGGCAAAATTCCACGGCGAATGATGGATTTGATTTTGTTGGGAGGGGCTGTTTGGATCTTGCCCGGGGTAGCCAAAATATTGGTGACCCTTTTGTCCACCGGTGCCTTTGCCACCGATGAACGAGGAATGGCTCGCGAGCTTATGCATCCTCCAGCGCGCACGTTGGAGATGAGATCGCACGAGCTGTGCTTTTTTTGTCCCACCATGCCGCCCGGGCCGCCCGCAGACCGACCGGCGACTCGCAAATTACGCCATCCAATCATAGTCGCACACATTATGACAACAACTCAACCAACCGAATGAAATTCACGCAAACACGGCAATATTTCATATAAACAACGACGAAAATCATATAAAATACCATATTTTCATACAAACATGACGGATTTCATTACATTCAAATGAACTACATGGTGCTAGTTCTGGACAACACAGGTATATAATACTTGGCCTAAATGGTCGCCCGCCGATCAATTTGTGTTCCTCATGTCCGGCAGCATGATCACCGGACTGCCATATGCTTCAGCGCAAAGGACGGCTCGCTTCCCCACTACCCAACTGATATCATTAGCTGATGCCGAAGATGATGGTGGAAGGGGGCTTCCCCGCTTCCGTGGAGCCCATGTGGGGTCAACAAAGGTCCTCGCAACAAAAGGATCCGGCAAGACACCTGCTGTGTACGCCGGCGTCGCCTCCGCGGTGGCCTTCATGGGACCCAAGCGGCGGTGGCCTCCCATGTTCTACTTCTCCTCGATGATGGCGGCGGATGCGGAGGCGCTGGCCACCGACTCGTCGCTCTCCATGCACCTGGCTTCTGTCGCTGCTTGCATGGCGCGGCCGCCGGCATGGGAGTCTCGGCCATAGAAACGGGAGACGCAGTATGACGCGGTGGTGTGGATGGCAGCAACGACGCCCGAGTGCCACTCCTCGTCGAGCTGGCCTGGAGCGGCGAGTTGCTGAACCACGTGCCGGCTTGGGGTGGCAACTGGCTCCGTCGGGCGAGGGGAAGGAGGTGGATCAACGAGCTGCATAGCTCGTATCCGGCGGGCTCGGCGGGCGACCCAGCCGGCTTGGATGCGGAATAACTACTCTTGCTAAGCCATTGTAAGAGTGGACAAAATGGTGAAGGAGGAGATAGGGGAGCGGCGGAGGTGTGCGATTCTTGGCCAGCGTTTGGCCTCGTTTCAATAGGAGATTGAATAGACGGCAGATGAGAGGAGCTCGGCCGGCGTTGCGTTTAATGTCGGCCCGATCATGAACGGGCGTGTGTCCAGAGTGGGTTTCTTGGCTTCCGCATGAGCGGGTTTCATGGAGGCATTTGAATGCGGCAAGGAGGCGTGTTCAGCCGGGCGTGCAGCGAGTGGCGCACTTGACTCTGACGTAGGACACTGCACCATTCTTCCACTGATGTGTGGGCTCTTTGGGTACATGGCCTGCATGTCAGTTACCCAATGCAGGCAGCGCACAGCAGAGGAACCTTTGGTGGGCCAGGACGGTCAGAAGCGGGCATTTCATAAACCGATGATTGTTCACTGAGTGTGACGTCATCTTTTTCATGTGCATAAGCCTACTATGTTGATAGCCCGTTTGATACGTTGAGATTCATAAAGACCGCTGCAAACATCAATGTTCTGCTTATTACAGATAAGATTGATTAATACCCATAATAATCCATGTCCTTAACAAAGGGTGCATGCACGTATAAGTTGAGCGTGTGTCTTGTGTCATGTGATGTGTGCATGCAGGCGTGCGAGTGTTGTGTGCGTGCAAGGGTACGTTTCAGTGTTGCATGCATGTGTGCGTACGAGCGTGTGTTCATGAGTGCATGTGTACATGTCAGTGTTGCACGCTTGCATGCGTGCGTGTGTTTGTTATGTGTACGTGTCAGTGTTGCACGCCTGCATGCGTGCATGTGTAGTGCGGGGTGAGGCTACACGTCAGTCGACTGACTTTTTCATCTCTGGTCATTAGATTTTCCAGCCGTTGGATATGAAATCAAGGGCATGTAGTTTATCATCGAACTCCACCCCCCTGAGCTGCCAGCCACCACCGGCCGAACCGCCGGCCCCCGCTGCCCACGGCCGGCCTGCGCCGCCATGCCGCCCCACCCGCCCCGAAACCACTCCCCACCGCCGGTCCACCGCCGCACCGACCATCCCTCTCCCCCCTCTGCACCAAGCTTTTTCTTCGGCGATCCCCACCCCATCGCCCAATCAACGCGACCCCCCCCCACCACCGGCAACTGCCAACCAGAGGTCTCACGACTTCGAATACCCACCAACCACTAATTTATTACCAGTTTTGTCCTTCATATACGCGCTGACAGGTGGGCCCTATGGTAATGTGCGCTGCTGAATGTGGACCATTTGACTGGTCAATTGATCGTGTCATCAACAAATTCCGGAGCTGTATGGTGAGCCAGTGACTGTATGATCATGCTAAAATGTATTTTATTAACACAGTATAGAGTCAAACTACAATTTCTTTCTTTCATATACGGGCTGACAGGTGGGCCCCATGGTTACGTGCCCCGATGGTGCAACACTAGTTGCACCACATGGAATGTTTGACTGGTCAATTTATTGTGTCATGAACAAAATACAGAGTTGTACGGGTGAGCCAGTGACCGTATAATCATGACATGTATTTTTTTAACACGGTACAGATGCAAGGGCTCATATATACGGGCAAACACTCACCTCTATAAGCACACACACACAGACCCTACCCCTATGAGCACCTTCGAGAGAGTGAGCCAGCATATGATCTTGACATTTTACGAAGTCACCATAGGTGCCTCGTAGTTGAGTGGAACGTCTCCTCCCACTGAATGCACATCACCGGAAAATACTGAAATTAACCCAGGATGAATGCAAGCACCGGGACTTTAACCCTAGTGGGCTCGAGAAACCACTGTCCTCCTGACCATCCAATCACATGTTGGTTAGCAGGACAAAATGTATGTGGTGACCGTGATGAGCTTATTCTGAAGTCCAATGACCATATTGTGCTTTCGCTTCAAATACAATGACCGTAAGTATCGTTAACAAAATACGAAGCACACATCAAATGCAAAGTCCGTCAGTGTCATCAAGAAAATACGGAGACGTATCGTGAGCTAGATACCGTACGATCACCACAAGAATGTATACGGTGACCATAATGAGCATATTCTGAAGTCCAGTGACCGTATAGTGCTTTAGCTTGAAATAAAGTGACCGTCACGCGTGAATGTGTCGTGGGCATGCATACTTTTAGAGGGCCGAGAGATAGTTTGTGTGCGTACGTGGAAGTGGTGTAGAAAGAGGGGGTGTCCGGTGGAGAAAGGAGAGATAGGCCCTTCGTTTCTGTTTCCCGTGACTAATATTTTAGGAGAATATACAAACATTCACAATGCAGAACAAATATTTTTGGATGCACCATGCAATTAACTTTCATGTATAACATTGTACTATTGTATATGCTTATTTTCTTAGTGGCTGATTGCGTGTGTGGTGTGGTGGGAACATCATTTCTAGTTGTGGTGGGTCAACATGAGGACTCATGAGTCGGTTTCATCCTGCGCCACATAGGTTGGACTGAGACGCATTATACGAAGACCCGTGTGGAGGATTCGGCGTACAACACGAAGCTACCATAGTCGCGGAGGACTCTATCCCCACTGGTGATAAGCCGACTATATATGATTTGTAACCCTAGGCCCCCAGTATGTTATAGAAGCTTGGAGGCTAGTTCGTTGATAGTATACACACACGCACAATGCCTGGTATTCATGTGTACTTTGTACACACCCCTGTCACTAATATAGAGTACCAGGAGTAGGTTTTTCCTCAACTGCAAGGGTCCAAACTAGGGTAAACTTTGCCTCGTATTACCATCCAGCCTAACAGTCAGGGATATCCTACCGAATGATATGATGGAATCATATCTGCCAACTACTAAGAGAGAGGTGTGTAGAGGGGGCAATGTGTGCGAGAAAGGCCTAAAGATAATGTCCGTGCGGGAGACACGTAGGTGTTGGGGAACGTAGCAATAATTCAAAATTTTCTACGCATCACCAAGATCAATCTATGGAGATTCTAGCAACAAGAGAGGGAGAGGATGAGCATCTTCATACCCTTGAAGATCGTGATGCGGAAGCGTTACAAGAACGCGGATGAGGGAGTAGTACTCGCGGTGATTCAAATCGCGGAAGATCCGACCTAACGCCAAACGGAGGGCGCCTCCGCGTTCAATACACGTACAGCCCGGTGACGTCTCCTCCTTCTTGATCCAGCAAGGGGAGAGGAGAAGTTGAGGGAGATCTCTGGCAGCACGATGGCGTGGTGGTGCAGCTTCCAGTTCTCCAACAGGGCTTCGCCAGGCACTACTGAGGAGGAGGTGGAGTTGGAGAGGGGGAGGGCTGCGCCAGGGGCAAGGGGTGTAGCTCCCATGCGCCTCCCCACTATATATAGTGGTGGAGGGGGCATTTTTCTTGCCCTCCCAGTCCATTGGGGCGTTGGCAAAGGTGGGAGGAAAGAAATCCCATCATTTCCTTCCCCACCGATTGTTATCCCCCCTTTTTAGGGATCTTGATCTTATCCCTTCGGGATATGATCCTATTCCTTCTAAGGGGGGATCTTGGTGCGCCTTGACCAGGGGTGTGGGGGCTTGCCCCCACTACCCACGTTCATGTGGGTCCCCCCATGCAGGTGGGCCCCACTCTGGAACCTTCTAGAACCTTCCCGGTACAATACCGAAAAATCCTGAACATTTTTCGGTGGCCAAAATAGGACTTCCCATATATAAATCTTTACCTCTGGACCATTCCGGAACTCCTCGTAACATCCAGGATCTCATCTGGGACTCTGAACAACATTCTAACTGCACACTAATTCCCATAACAACTCTAGCGTCACCGAACCTTAAGTGTGTAGACCCTACGGGTTCGGGAATCATGCAGACATGACCGAGACAGCTCTCTGGCCAATAACCAACAGCGGGATCTGGATACCCATGTTGGCTGCCACATGTTCCACGATGATCTCATCGGATGAACCATAATGTCAAGGATTCAAGCAACCCCGTATACGATTCCCTTTGTCAATCGGTACGTTACTTGCCCGAGATTCGATTGTCGGTATCCCAATACCTCATTCAATCTCGTTACCGGCAAGTCACTTTACTCGTTCCGTAATGCATGATCCCGTAACTAACTACTTAGTCACATTGAGCTCATTATGATGATGCATTACTGAGTGGGGCCAGAGATACCTCTCCATCACACGGAGTGACAAATCCCAGTCTCGAATTCGTGCCAACCCAACAAACACTTTCGGAGATACCCGTAGTGACGTTTGGCACACCCAGTTACGTTGTGACGTTTGGCACACCCAAAGCATTCCTACGGTATCCGGGAGTTTCACAATCTCATGGTCTAAGGAAATGATACTTGACATTAGAAAAGCTTTTAGCAAACGAACTACACGATCTTGTGCTATGCTTAGGATTGGGTCTTGTCCATCACATCATTCTCCTAATGATGTGATCCCATTATCAATGACATCCAATGTACATGGTCAATGTACATGGTCAAGAAACCATGACCATCTATTGATCAACGAGCTAGTCAACTAGAGGCTCACTAGGGACATGTTGTGGTCTATGTATTCACACATGTATTACGGTTTCTAGTTAATACAATTATAGCATGAACAATAGACAATTATCATGAACAAGGAAATACAATAATAACCATTTTATTATTGCCTCTAGGGCATATATCCAACAGTAGGCACATATATGTGCGTATAGAGGGCTAGTAGAGACCATGCGTGTGTATATATGCATGTGAGAGAAATAGTGTTTTCCAACTGAGATTAGTGAAAAGAGCGGTACATAGTTGTTAGAAAGAGAGAGGGATACAGAGAGAGCATGTGCGTGAGACACCCTGACACCCCGTGAGAGATTGTGAGCATGTGTGAAAGAGAAATGCCGATGCATATAAAGTGTGTGCACTTATGCGTTAGATAGAGAGATATATAGCGCGTTTGTGAGAAAGGGCCGAGGCATAGTGCATCTATGTGTAAAAGGCGGTTCTATGCATTAAACTAAAATATAAATGGCATTATTATTTTTGGATGGGATCATGAATTTTGCAAATTGCGTATGGATGAAAATTGGTCTATCAGACACCCATACTCTCTTGAATTCAAGCATGTGCATGTGTTTATTTCATATTATCGATCCATAGAGTGAGAGCGATTTGAAATTCAGGCAATGGATGCTTTTGCAATTCATATATAAACATTAATTAGTGCACTCCATGTTGTTGGTGTGAAGCACTTTATACATTTGTCACTTGCATGGATACATTCCAAATTTCTAGCTACGAAATAGAATACATGTCGAATTCAACATAAAGGGGGTTTCGAAGATTCAAATTCATAGGAAGTGCATTCATCTATTTGAACCCGAGATAATGGCATTTGTAAATCAGATGTAAAAGGGGGCATCAATCCCTGCTGTGCGTTTGAACATGCTATATATATTCATCCGCATGTCTAACTTTTTTTTGCAACCATGGAGATTATATCTGGAACAATGCATGAACTGAGGTAAGTTGCATATTTTTTAGTATATACTCATGTACAATGTATATTCAAATGTACCCCCTCCATTCCAAAATAATCGTAGCTTTAGGATTTTCAATAGTAAAGATTTGTGAAGTTTGACAACTCCTGAAAGTTCAATTCAAGAGAACCGAAAACGTTAATGCTTCTCCTCCCAAATATTGAACGAAGCGCCAAATAGGCCTCTGGTCACCTGAGACCGCGTGAGACTAATGTTTGGTGGTAGGAAATTACTGTCCTGACTCTGGCCCGTGTAGCCTATCGGCGTGATGTCCAAAGGTCTAAACCGGGGTAGGTTTGTAACTTCACCAAGATGCCAGTCTCAACCGCCTCTGAGAAGCATTCATACGCCGTGGGTGCCTAAACACCCATGCACTCAGCCAAAATCTATCCCACCAACATTTGGGACACCTGAGATTACCGTCCTACCCCCAACCCGCAATATTTCCGAAATTTTAGATGGGGGCAAAGTTTGTAACTTCCCCAAATTTCAAACAAGCGCATCACAAACCGAAACATTGTTCCCCCTTAGTTCCCCGCCTCCCTCCATTTCCCCATTCATACTCCATGGGCGCCAAAACACCCTCTCCACCAGTCACGAAACCCCAACCTCCTCCGTCCTCCATCCCATAGTGTCCAATCCACCGCCGCCCTCCTCCATCACGTCGGAGCCGGTACCCCGACGTCGTCGTCCAACGCAACTGCTACCGCAACGCCCTCAAGGACTTAGCAGCTGAAGCCGAGGCAGAGCTGCCTCCACGACGCCGACACCGACGTGCACCGTACTAGAACCACTCCGACCATGCCATCATGCGCCTCACTGCTGCCGCTCCACTGTTGCAACAATCCACCGCACCGGAGGTGTTCCCGCTACACCGTTGTTCACCGCCTCAGATCTGGTTCCCGCCGACAGACGGCCACGGCACCACACTCAACAGCTTGGCCATGGGTTCATCCAAGGCTCGACCGTCCTCCACAACTTCTCGTTTCCAGTGAACCACAAGAAGATCGTTGGAAAAACTGAAGGAGGACACAACACTGCCAGCAGAAAGAGGTACTCCTCTTCCCTTATTCGTGCAAATCTTACGTCTCTGCTCACACCATATTCATCCCACAAAAGAAACTAGTTGAGCGCTTCTTACTGCATCTTCTTCATGATACTAAATGCACAAGGATTCCTCCCTTTACTATTTCACCTTTGCTAGAGGTCAGTAGCCCGCCTGGGTTTCAATTCAGGGTCAGTCGAACCGCAATTAAAAGAAGCAGCACACACTTAGGCGCACGGGGCACTTCTACCTCTTGAGCACTGCGTTGGTTTTCCCTTGAAGATGAAAGGGTCATGCAGCAAAGTAGCGTAAGTATTTCCTTCAGTTTTGAGAACCAAGGTATCAATCCAGTAGGAGGCTACACGCAAGTCCCTCGTACCTACACAAACAAACAAGAACCTTGCAACCACGCGATAAAGGGGTTGTCAATCCCTTCACGGCCACTTGCGAAAGTGAGATCTGATAGAGATAATAAGATCAGATAAATATTTTTGGTATTTTTATGATATAGAGATTGCAAAATAAAGTAGATCGGAAACTTATATGATGGAAAATAGACCCGGGGCCATAGGTTTCACTAGTGGCTTCTCTCAAGATAGCATAAGTATTACGACGGGTGAAAAAATTACTGTCGAGCAATTGGTAGAAAAGTGCATAGTTATGAGAAAATCTAGGCATGATCATGTATATAGGCATCACGTCCGTGACAAGTAGACCGACTCCTACCTGCATCTACTACTATTACTCCCCACATAGACTGCTATCCAGCATGCATCTAGAGTATTAAGTTCATAAGAACAGAGTAACGCATTAAGCAAGATGACATGATGTAAAGGGATAAACTCAAGCAATGTGATATAAACCCCATATTTTTATCCTTGATGGCAACAATACAATACGTGCCTTGCTGCCCCTGCTGTCACTGGGAAAGGACACCGCAAGATTGAACCCAAAGCTAAGCACTTCTCCCATTGCAAGAAAGATCAATCTAGTAGGCCAAACCAAACTGATAATTCGAAGACACTTGCAAAGATAACCAATCATACATAAAAGAATTCAGAGGAGATTCAAACATTTCTCATAGATAACTTAGTAATAAACCCACAATTCATCGGATCTCGACAAACACACCGCAAAAAGAGTTAAATCGAATAGATCTCGAAGATCGAGGAGAACATTGTATTGAGATTAAAAGAGAGAGAAGAAGCCATCTAGCTAATAACTATGGACCCGAAGGTATATGGTAAACTAATCACAACTCATCGGAGAGGCTATGGTGTTGATGTAGAAGCCCTCCGTGATCGATTCCCCCTCCGGCAGAGTGCCGAAAAAGGCTCCAAGATGGGATCTCATGGGTACAGAAGGTTGCGGCAGTGGAAATAGGGTTTCGTGGTGCTCCTTGATGTTTTCAGGGTACGTAGATATATATAGGCGAAGGAAGTTGGTCAGGGAAGCCACAAGGGGCCCACGAGGGTGGGGGGCGCGCCCTGGACCCTCGTGGACGCCTCGTTTACTTCTCGACGTCCACTCCAAGTCTCCTGGATTGCGTTTGTTCCAAAAATAACTCTCCCGAAGGTTTCATTCCATTTGGACTCCGTTCGATATTCCTTTTCTGCGAAACACTGAAATAGGCAAAAAAACAGCAATTTGGGCTGGGCCTCCGGTTAGTAGGTTAGTCCCAAAAATGATATAAAAGTGTATAGTCAAGCCCATAAACATCCATAACGGGTAATATAATAGCATGGAACAATATAAAAATTATAGATACGTTGGAGACGTATCAAGCACCTAGTCCACCTGTTCGCCAGGGAAGTGGCGCATCGGTGTCTATCATAGGGGTGTGGGGCGCAGGAGCTGCTTGCGCCCGATCTGGAGGTCGGCAGGGCTTGAATGGATGGCCGGGGGCGGTGCCAAGCACAGCGGTGCGGTGAGATCGAGGGGAGGGCGCAGGCAAGGGACTGGGCCGGTGGTCATGATGACCCACAAGTGTAGGGGATGCATCATAGTCCTTTCGATAATTAATAGTGTCGAACCCAACGAGGAGCAGAAGGAAATGACCAGTGGTTCTTAGTAAGGTATTCTCTACAAGCACTGAAATTATCGCTAACAGATAGTTTTGTGATAAGGTAATTTGTAACGGGTAGCAAGCAATGAAAGTAAATAATGTGCACGAAGGTGGCCCAATCCTTTTTGTAGCAAAGGACAAGCCTGGATAAATTCTTATATGAAGGAAAACGCTCCCGAGGACACATTGGAATTATCGTCAAGCTAGTTTTCCTCACGCTCATATGATTCGCGTTCGTTACTTTGATAATTTGATATGTGGGTGGACCGGTGCTTGGGTTCTGCCCTTTCTTGGACAAGCATCCCACTTATGATTAACCCCTATTACAAGCATTCGCAACTACAAAAGAAGTATTAAGGTATACCTAACCATAGCATGAAACATATGGATCCAAATCAGCCCCTTACGAAGCAACGCATAAACTGGGGTTTAAGCTTCTCTCACTCTAGCAACCCATCATCTACTTATTACTTCCCAATGCCTTCCTCTAGGCCCAAACAATGGTCAAGTGTCATGTAGTCGACGTTCACATAACACCACTAGAGGAGAGACAACATACATCTCATCAAAATATCAAACGAATACCAAATTCACATGACTACTTCTAGCAAGACTTCTCCCATGTCCTCAGGAACAAACGTAACTACTCACAAATCATATTCATGTTCATAATCAGAGGGTATTAATATGCATTAAGGATCTGAACAAATCATCTTCCACCGAATAAACCAACTAGCATCAACTACAAGGAGTAATCAACACTACTAGCAACCTATAGGTACCAATCTGAGGTTTTGGGACAAAGATTTGATACAAGAGATGAACTAGGGTTTGAGAGGAGATGATATTGGTGAAGATGTTGATGGAGATTCACCCCCTCCCGATGAGAGGATCGATGGTGATGATTCCCCCCTCCCGGAGGGATGTTTCCCCGGCAGAACAGCTCCGCCAGAGCCCTAGATTGCTTCCGCCAAGGTTCCGCCTCGTGGCGGCGGTGTTTCGTCCTGAAAGATTTCTTATGTTTTTTTCCAGGGTAAAAGACTTCATATAGCAGAAGATGGTCACCGGAAGGCTGCCAAGGGGCCCACGAGGCAGGGGGTGCGCCCCGGGGGGTAGGGCGCGCCCCCACCCTCGTGGACAGTGGGTGGCCCCCCTCTGGAACTTCTTCCGCTCAATATTTTTTATTTATTCCAAAAATGACTTTCATGGAGTTTCAGGACTTTTGCAGTTGTGCAGAATAGGTCTCTAATATTTTCTCCTTTTCTAGCCCAGAATTCCAGCTGTCGGCATTCTCCCTCTTCATGCAAACCTTGTAAAATAAGAGAGAATAGGCATAAGTATTGTGACATAACGTGTAATAACAGCCCATAATGCAATAAATATCAATATAAAAGCATGATGCAAAATGGACGTATCAACTCCCCCAAGCTTAGGCCTCGCTTGTTCTCAAGCGGAAGCCAAAATCGAAAAATATGTCC
>NC_041391.1:483288076-483312516 GCF_002162155.2 Triticum dicoccoides
ACCTCTATATATATATATATATATATATATATATATATATATATATATATTGTCGTATGATTTCTTATGCTAAAGTAACAATCTATTCACAATGTCAAGTATGAATCAGAAACTTCATTGAAAATTAACAAACTATAATCTCAGTCATTGAAGCAATTGCAATTTCTCATAACATCAGAAAGAGTCAATATAAGAGCTTTTCAGCAAGTCCACATACTCAACTATCATTTAGTCTTTCGCAATTGCTAACACTCACGCAATACTTATGTTTATGAAGTTTTAATCGGACACAAAGAAAGATAGGGGCTTATAGTGTTGCCTCCCTACCTTTTACCTCAAGGGTAATGTCAACAATAATAGTTCATGCTAACTTACATCCAATTGGATATATTTATCAGGATCTTTCCAACACAATGTGCTTGCCAAAGGATAAAATATAAAAAGGAAAGGTGAAGATCACCATGACTCTTGCATAATATATAAGACAAAAGTAAAAGATAGGCCCTTTGCAGAGGGAAGCAGAGGTTGCCATGTGCTTTTATGGTTGGATGCGCGAAATCTTAATTCAAAAGAATATCACTTTATATTGCCACTTGTGATACGGACCTTTATTATGCAGTCTGCCGCTTTTATTGCTTCCATATCACAAGATCGTATAAAGCTTATTTTTTCCGCACTAATAAGTCATACATATTTAGAGAGCAATTTTTATTGCATGCAACATGACAACTTGCTTGAAGGATCTTACTCAATCCATAGGTAGGTATGGTGGACTCTCATGGCAAAACTGGGTTTAAAGATATTTGGAAGCACAAGTAGTATCTCTACTTCGTGCAAGGAATTTGGATAGCATGAGGGGGAAAGGAAAGCTCAACATGTTGGATGATCCATGACAATATACTTTATTTTGGATATAAGAAAACATAACCCATTACGTTGTCTTCCTTGTCCAACATCAACTCTATAGCATGTCATATTTTAAAGAGTGCTCACAATCATAGTATATTTATATGTGAGAACCTCTCTTTCTTTATTACTTCCTATTAATTGCAACGATGACCAAAACTATGTTTGTCAACTCTCAACAACTTTTATTCATCATACTCTTAATATGTGAAGTCATTACTCTCCATAAGATCCATATGATCTCTTTATTTCTTTTTGTTCTTTCAAGATCATAGCAAGATAGCAAAGCCCTTGACTCAACACTAATCTTTATTATATATAACTCACGGACTGGATTACATAGAAGGATCGTAAGGCAAAACTCAAAACTAAATCATACTAAACTTTATTCTACTAGATCAAGATGTTACTAAAAGGATCGAACTAAGTAAAACAGTAAAGATAGGAGTGTGATGGTGATACGATACCGGGGCACCTCCCCCAAGCTTGGCAGTTGCCAAGGGGAGTGCCCATACCCATGTGTTTATGTCTCCTTTGCTGGTGAAGAAAGTGGTGGTATTGATGGATAGTCGCACATCGAGCATAGGAGCTCCTCCAGTTTGCGGATAATGCCCTTGAGTGCGATGATATGATCCTTCAACAAAATATTTTCACGTTTGAGATACTTGTTTTGTATGCAACCTAACTCAATCATCTTGAAAGCTTCAATCTCAGTTGGGGTAAAGAGGTTGTGATGAGGTTGAAGGATGTCTTCTTCTTCTGCCGCCGGAGCTTGATCCTCCATGACCTTCTTGATCCTATCATCCTTGTTGATCTCCCCGGGTTTTTCTCTCTTCAGGTCCACCTTCATTAGCAAAGCATCGTTGCCTTCATTGTTGGAGGAGTGTGACGACATGATGTCTGGCCTTGACAAATCTTGACAGAAAACAGCTCGAAACAAAAACAGAGGATATTTGCGTGATACGGTGGTAAAAACCTTCAGGAGATTATATAATGAATTTTTACCCACCAAAAGAAGTATCATGCCAGAAAACAGAGTCCGGAGAGCACACGAGGTCCCCATGAGGCAGGGGTGCACCCAGGGGGTAGGGCGCACCCTCCACCCTCGTGGACGCCTCGTGTCCTTCCCGGACTACTTCTTATTTTCCTATTTTCTTAAATATTCCAAAACGGAGAAAAATTGCTATTAGAACTGTTTTGGAGTCGGTTTACTTACCGTACCACATACCTATTCCTTTTCAGAGTCTAAAACATTCTGTAAAGTGTCCCTTATGTATTCCTCTGGGGTTATGGTTTCAATAACATTAGTTTCAACATTTATTGGATTATCTGAGATATAATGTTTGATCCTTTGACCGTTCACCACCTTCGGATTTGTGCCTTCGAAGTTGTTCATTTTTATGGCACCGGAACGATAGACCTCCTAGATAATGTAAGGACCTTCCCATTTAGAGAGGAGTTTTCCTGCAAAAAATCTTAAACGAGAGTTGAAAAGCAACACATAATCACCTACATTAAACTCACGCCTTTGCATCCTTTTGACATGCCATCTTTTAACTTTTTCTTTAAACAGTTTGGCATTCTCATAGGCTTGAGTTCTCCATTCATCAAGTGAGCTAATGTCAAATAACCTCTTCTCACCGGCATGTTTGAAATCATAATTGAGCTCTTTAATGGCCCAATATGCCTTATGTTCTAGTTTGAGAGGTAAGTGACATGCTTTTCCATAAACCATTTTATATAGAGACATACCCATAGGATTTTTATATGCAGTTCTATAAGCCCATAATGCACCATCAAGTTTATTGGACCAATTCTTTCTAGATCTATTAATAGTCTTTTGCAAAATCAATTTAAGCTCTCTGTTACTCAGTTCTACTTGGCCACTAGACTATGGGTGATATGGAGATGCAATTCTATTATTAACATCATACTTAGCAAGCATTTTACAAAAAGCACCATGAATAAAATGTGAACCACCATCAGTCATTAGGTATCTAGGGACTCCAAACCTCGGAAAAATAACTTCTTTAAGCATCTTAATACAGGTGTTATGATCAGCACTACTAGTTGGAATAGCTTCTACCCACTTAGTAACGTAATCAACAACAACTAAAATATGTGTATACCCATTAGAGGAAGGAAATGGTCCCATATAATCAAAGCCCCAAACATCAAATGGTGAAATAACAAGAGAATAATTCATAGGCATTTCTTGATGTCTACTAATATTACCAATTCTTTGACATTCATCACAAGACAAGACAAACTTACGGGCATCCTTGAAGAGAGTAGGCCAATAAAAACCGGATTGCAATACCTTATGCGCAATTCTATCTCCAGCGTGGTGTCCTCCATAAGCCTCAGAGTGACACTTGCGTAGGATATGTTCCTGTTCATGCTCAGGTACAGAATGTCTAAAACACCATCTACTCCTTCTTTATAAAGGTGTGGGTCATCCCAGAAGTAATGTCTTAAATCATAGAAAAACTTTTTCTTTTGCTGGTATGTGAAACTAGGTGGTATGAATTTAGCAACAATGTAATTAGCATAATCAACATACCATGGAGCAGTACGAGAAGCATTTATGACATCTAATTGTTCATCAGGAAAGCTATCATCATTAGGTAGTGGGTCATCAAGAACATTCTCTAACCTAGACAAGTTATCTGCAACGAGGTTCTCAGCTCCCTTTCTATCAATAATATGCAAATCAAATTCTTGTAGCAAGAGAACCCATCTAATAAGTCTAGGTTTCGCATCTTTCTTTTCCATAAGATATTTAATAGCAGCATGATCAGTGTGAATAGTTACTTTAGAATCAACAATATAAGGTCTGAACTTATCACAAGCAAATACAACAGCTAAGAATTCTTTTTCAATAGTAGCATAATTTCTCTGGGCACTGTCTAGAGTTTTACTAGCATATTGGATAAAATTTAGTTTCTTATCAACTCTTTGTCCTAGAACAACACCTACAACATAATCACTAGCATCACACATAATTTCAAAGGGTAAATTCCAATCAGGTGGCTGAACAATAGGTGCAGAAATCAAAGCTTTCTTAAGTATTTCAAATGCTCTACACAATCATCATCGAAGACACAAGGAATATCTTTTTGTAAGAGATTAGTCAGAGGCCTAGAGATTTTAGAGAAGTCTTTAATGAACCTCCTATAAAACCGGCATGACCAAGGAAACTTCTTATACCTTTAATGTCCTTGGGACACGACATCTTTTCAATAGCATCAACTTTAGCTTTATCAACTTCAATACCTCTTTCAGAAATTTTATGCCCCAAGACAATGCCTTCATTAACAATAAAGTGGCACTTTTCCCAATTCAAGACAAGACTAGTGTCTTTGCATCTCTGCAAAACTCGATCAAGGTTGCTCAAGCAATCATCAAAAGAGGATCCATAAATGGAGAAATCATCCATGAAAACCTCAACAATCTTTTCACAAAAGTTAGAGAATATAGCCATCATGCATCTTTGAAAGGTAGTAGGTGCATTACATAAACCAGAAGGCATATGTCTATAAGCAAAAGTACCGAAAGGGAAAGTAAAAGTGGTCTTTTCTTGATCCTCTGCTGACATAGGTATTTGAGAGAAACCAGATTAACCATCTAGAAAGCAAAATTGTGTATGTTTGGATAATCTTTCTAACATTTGATCAATAAAAGGCAAAGGGTAATGATCCTTTTTAGTAGCTTTATTTAATTTGCGGAGATCAATTACCATCCTATAACCTGTAACAATTCTTTGTGGGATCAATTCATATTTATCATTAGGAACGACAGTAATACCTCCCTTCTTAGGGACACAATGGACAGGACTTACCCACTGACTATCAGCAACGGGATAAATTATACCTGCCTCGAGGAGCTTTAGTATTTCCTTCCTTACCACTTCTTTCATCTTAGGATTTAATAGTCATTGGTGATCAATAACTGGTTTGGTGTCTTTCTCCAATTTTATTTTGTGTTGACATAGAGTGGGACTAATGCCCTTAAGATCATCAAGAGTATATCCAATAGCAGCACGGTGCTTCTTCGGAGTTTTCAATAATTTCTTCTCTTCCTACTCTGAAAGGTTAGCACTAATAATAACAGGGTATATCTTTTTTTCATCAAGAGAAGCATATTTAAGAGTATCAGGTAACAGTTTAAGCTCAAACACGGGATCACCCTTGGGTGGAGGAGGATCCCCTAGGATTTCAACAGGCAAGTTGTGTTTCAAAATAGGTCCCTATTTAAAGAATACTTCATCTATCTCCCTTCTTTCATTCATAAACATATAATTTTCATGGTCTAGCAAATATTGTTCTAAAGGATCATTAGGAGGCACAACAATAGAAGCAAGACCAATAATTTCATCCTTACTAGGCAATTCTTTATCATGGGGTTGTCTACGAAATTTAGCAAAGTTAAACTCATGAGACATATCCCCCAAACCAATAGTAACAATATCCTTTTCGCAATCTAGCTTAGCATTAACAGTATTCAAGAAGGGTCTACCAAATATAATGGGACAAAAGTCATCTTGTGGGGAGCCAAGAACAAGAAAATCAGCAGGATATTTAACTTTCCCACACAAGACTTCAACATCTCTAACAATCCCAACTGGTGAAATAGTATCCCTATTGGCAAGCTTAATTGTAACATCAATTTCTTCTATCTCAGCAGGTGCAGTATCATGCATAATTTGTTTGTATAAGGAATGAGGTATTGCACTGGCACTAGCACCCATATCACATAAGGCATGATAACAATGATCTCCTATTTTAACAGAAATAACAGGCATGCCTACAACAAGTCTATGTTTATTCTTAGTATCTGGTCTAGAAATTCTATCAGCTTCATCACAGAAGTAAATAACATGCCCATCCATATTATCAGCCAAGAGATCTTTAACCATAGAAATACTAGGTTCAACTTTAATTTTCTCAGATGTTGTAGGTGTTTTAGTATTACTCTTACGAACCACAGTTGAAGCTTTAGCATGATCCTTTATCCTAATAGGGAAAGGTGGTTTCTCAATATAGGTAGTAGGAACAATAGGATCATTATAAGTGATAGTCTTTTCTTCAATTTTAATAGGTGCAACTACTTTTACTTCAACGGGAGGATTATATTTAAACCACTTCTCCCTAGGGAGGTCAACATGAGTAGCAAATGATTCATGGAAAGAAGCTACTATCTCAAAGTCAAGTCCATATTTAGTGCCAAATTCACGAAAAGCATCGATATCCATAAAAGATTTAACACAATCAAACTTAGGTGTCATGCCTGACTCCTTACCTTCGTAGAGATCCCAATCTTTAGAGTTGCATTTAATTCTTTCCAATAAATCCCATCTGAATTCAATAGTCTTCATCATAAAAGACCCAATACAAGAAGTATCGAGCATGGAGCAATTGTTGAGAGAAAGCTGAGCATAAATTTTTTGAATAATCATTTCTCTTGAGAGCTCATGATCGGGGCATGAATATAACATTGACTTAAGCCTCCCCCAAGCTTGAGCGATGCTTTCTCCTTCGCGAGGCCAAAAATTATATATATAATTACGATCACGATGAACAAGATGCATAGGATAAAACTTATGATGAAATTCCAATTTCAATCGGTTGTAGTTCCATGATCCCATATCATCACATAGCCTAAACCATGTAAATGCCTCTCCCTTCAAAGATAAAGGGAAGACCTTCTTCTTGACAACATCATCGGGCATACCTGCAAGCTTAAATAATCCACAAACTTCATCCACATAGATTAGGTGCAAATCGGGATGCAATGTTCCATCTCCTGTAAAAGGATTAGCTAGCAGTTTCTCTATCATACTCGAAGGAATTTCAAAGTAAACATTTTTGGTAGGTTAAGTAGGTTGAGGAGAAACTCTTTGCTCTACTGTCGGGGTGAAGATACCCCGAACAAGACCCTCAAAGGATTATGTTCCATAGTAACAAGTGACAGTAAATTTCAGCACACTATATAAATATTTCCTTACCAAGTTCCACTTACCAAAGGCGCTTTACTCCCCATCAATGGCTCCAGAAAAGAGTCTTGATGACCCACAAGTGTAGGGGATCTATCGTAGTCCTTTCGATAAGTAAGAGTGTCGAACCCAATGAGGAGCAGAAGGAAATGACAAGCAGTTTTCAGTAAGGTATTCTCTGCAAGCACTGAAATTATCGGTAATAGATAGTTTTGTGATAAGGTAATTTATAACGGGTAACAAGCAATGAAAGTAAATAAGGTGCAGGAAGGTGGGCCAATCCTTTTTGTAGCAAAGGACAAGCCTGGACAAATTCTTATATGAAGGAAAACGCTCCCGTGGACACATGGGAATTATCGTCAAGCTAGTTTTCATCACGCTCATATGATTCGCGTTTGTTACTTTGATAATTTGATATGTGGGTGGACCGGTGCTTGGGTACTGCCCTTTCTTGGACAAGCATCCCACTTATGATTAACCCCTATTGCAAGCATGCGCAATTACAAAAGAAGTATTAAGGTAAACCTAACCATAGCATGAAACATATGGATCCAAATCAGCCCCTTACGAAGCAACGCATAAACTAGGGTTTAAGCTTCTGTCACTCTAGCAACCCATCATCTACTTATAACTTCCCAATGCCTTCCTCTAGACCCAAACAATGGTGAAGTGTCATGTAGTCGACGTTCACATAACACCACTAGAGGAGAGACAACATACATCTCATCAAAATATCAAACGAATACCAAATTCACATGACTACTTATAGCAAGACTTCCCATGTCCTCAGGAACAAACGTAACTACTCACAAATCATATTCGTGTTCATAATCAGAGGCTATTACTATGCATTAAGGATCTCAACAAATGATCTTCCACCAAATAAACCAACTAGCATCAACTACAAGGAGTAATCAACACTACTAGCAACCTACAGGTACCAATCTGAGGTTTTGGGACAAAGATTTGATACAAGAGATGAACTAGGGTTTGAGAGGAGATGGTGTTGGTTAAGATGTTGATCGAGATTGACCCCCTCCCGATGAGAGGATCGATGGTGATGACGATGGTGATGATTTTCCCCTCCCGGAGGGATGTTTCCCCGGCAGAACAGCTCCGCCAGAGCCCTAGATTGGTTCCGCCAAGGTTCTGCCTCGTGGGGGCGGTGTTTCGTCCCGAAAGCTTGCTTATGATTTTTTCCAGGGTAAAAGACTTCATATAGCATAAGATCACCGGAAGGCCGCCAGGGGGCCCACGAGGCAGGGGGCGCGACCAGGGGGTAGGGCGCGCCCCCCACCCTCGTGGACGGTGGGTGGCCTCCCTCTGGAACTTCTTCCGCTCAATATTTTTTATTAATTCCAAAAATGACTTTCGTGGAGTTTCAGGACTTTTGGAGTTGTGCAGAATAGGTCTCTAATATTTGCTCCTTTTCCAGCCCAGAATTCCAGCTGTGGGCATTCTTCCTCTTCATGTAAACCTTGTAAAATAAGAGAGAATAGGCATAAGTATTGTGACATAACATGTAATAACAGCCCATAATGCAATAAATATCGATATAAAAGCATGGTGCAAAATGGACGTATCAGGTCGCTGGCATTTCAAGGAAGATCGTCAACACTGACTGGCTGGAGGTAGATGAAGGTGATCTGCCCATTCTTTGTACACCGGACGATGCAGAAAAAATGGATTGACCTATTTGTTTTCAGTCGACTTTATTTTCATAGAATCCTGTAGTAATTTAGTGCGCCATGCATGTTGGAGAGCTATCATATGTCTCCCGTCATTTATTTCTCACCGACCTGCTATCTGCTACCTTTACACTGTACTAATTGTGCACACACTTCACCCATACTCACACTATTGTTTTGTTATGCATGGGTATTTCAGACTCTGACGCAGTGTTGATGAATGCAGAAAAGAAAAGACAGAAGTCGCTCCAGTGTAATTAGAAGATAAGCACTAAGTGTTTCAGCGCTCTAAAGGGTGCAGTGTCAGCAGTTGGAGATAGTAAACATAGCTCTGCAGTTGATGATCTCAATTCCCACAAACAACCATCCCAGGTGCTTGCTTTCACTTCACGCTGTCAAATGTGGTTGCATGTTGCATATGGTGTCTAGCTTGTATTTCTTCCAATTTGGTTAAATTGCATCTGCTTACTTTACACATTATACCTTTGATAATGACATGCCTTCCTGTTTTTGATACATAATACATATGTCTATTAACCATGTTCGTACATCAAACTAATGCTCTTTTGTATCCCTCATCAATCACTTATGATGAGACAGTAACCCAGTGGGTTACTGTGAGACGCCCTACTCGTTTAAAGAGTGCAGTGTCATCCTCCCCACATGATTCTCAAGAATCGGCAAGGCTAAATGAAGATAGTCGATGTAGCTCTCTAGTTGATGACCGCAATTCCCCCACACCACCATCGCAGGTGCTTGCTCTTACTTGGCAGTGTGATATGTGGTTGCATGTTGCATATGGTGTCTACCTTGTAATGCTTCTAATTAGGGTAAATTGCATCTGCTTAGTTAACACATTATACCTGTGAATATGACATGCCTTCCTGTTTTTGGTACATAGTACGTCTTTCTATTAACCATGTTCTTACATCAAACTACTTTTCTTGTGTATCCCTCATCAATCACTTCTGACGATAACCTTCAAGTTGACAGTGTAATATTGGTTGCATCTTGCATATCATTTCAAACATGTATTGCCTCTAATTTGTTGAAGTGCCACTTATAATGAGACACATCTAACTTGGTAGAGTGATTTTGGTTGGATCTTTCATATGGTGTCTAGATTGCATTGCTTCCAATTTGTTGAAATGCCTTCTGCTTAGCATTTTTCATACATATTCCATCCTCCTACAATGTGGTTGCCATACTTAAAATTTGTGTTCATCAGTATCATGCATCAACGAATTTGGAAGTGTGAATTTCATTCCTTTTTCTTGTGTGTTTACTTGACAAGGCAAAATCTGAAAGGACGAAGGCACGGAATGATGGTGGTCCTATAGAGCAACCGAAACAGATGATATCTGCAGATTCTCCTGCTACTCGTACTGCAGTGCTAGTTCCAAATCTCGTCTCCCCTACTCCACAACCCAAAGTGCTTGCTCTAACATGGCAGTGTGATATCTGGTTGCATGTTGCATATGGTGCCTAGCTTGTATTGCTCCTAATTTGTTAAATTGCATCTCCTTAGCTTACACATTATACATGTTAATATGACATGCCTTCCTGTTTTTGGTACATACTACATCTGCCTATCACACCATGTTCTTACATCAAATTACTGTTCTTGTGTATCCTGCATCTATCGCTTATGATGAGACAGTCACGCCCATGGGTTAATATGAGACGCGCTAATCTTATAAATAATGCAATTTCGTACTCTCCACATTATTCTCAAGAAACAGCAAGCCTAAATGAAGATATTGAATGTAGCTTTGTACTTGAAGACCGCACTTCCCCTACACCACCATCACAGGTGCTTTCTCTAACTTCGTAGTGTGATATATGGTTGCATGTTGCATACGGTGTCTATCTTGTAATGCTTCTAATTAGTTAAATTGCATCTACTTAGTTTACACATTATACCTGTGAATATGACACACCTTCCTATTTTTGGTACACACTACATCTATGTGTTAACCTTGTTCTTACATGAAACTACCTATCTTCTGTATCCTGCATCAATCACTTACGATGAGTCACCTTTATTCGTTGCATATTGCATATTATTTCTAGCCTGTCTCCATGTATTGCTTTAATTTGATCAAATACATTTGTTAGGGCACCCTTTTAATTTGGCAGAGTGATATTGGTTTCATCTTTCATATGGTTTCTAGCTTGCATTGGTTCTAACAAGTTCAAGCACCTTGTGCTTAATTAGTTTACACTTTATACATCATACATGTCAATATGTCACGCCGTCTTGTTTTTCATACATATTCCATCCTCCTATCATGCAGCTGCCTTACATGAAAGTAGTGTTCATCAGTATCATGCATCAATGAGTTCTGAAGAGCAAATTTTATTCATTTTTCTTGTGGGTTTGACTTGACAAGGCAAAATCAAGAAAGAGGAAGGAAAAGAGTAAGGAAGGCGATGATGGTGGTCCTCTGCAGCAACGTAAATGGAGCATCTGTACCGATTCTCCTTGTACTGATAGTGCATTACAAGGTCCAAGTCTCCGCTCCCCTACTCCACCATCCAAGGTGCTTGCTCTAACTTGGCAGTGTGATATCTGGTTGCATGTTGCATATAGTGTCTAGCTTTTATTGCTCCTAATTAGTGTAAACTGCATCTGCTTAGCTTACACATGGTACGTGTGAATATGACACGCTTTCCTGTTTTTGGTACGTACTATATCTGTCTATCACACCATGTTCTTACATGAAACTACTCTTCTTGTGTATCCTGCATCAGTCACTTATGATGGGACACCTTTAAGTTGACAGTGTGATATTGGTTTGCGTCTTGAATATGATTTCTAGCATGTATTGCTTCTAGTTTGATGAACGCCACCTATGATGAGACAGTTTTAACTTGGCAGAGTGATATTGATTGCACCTTCCATATGGTGTCTAGTTTGTAGTGCTTCTAATTTGTCGAAGTGCCTTCTGATTAGTTACCACATCATACGTGTGAATATGTCAATCCATCCATTTTTTCGTACATATTCCATCCTCATATAATGACTTTGACTTTCATCAAAGTAGTGTTCGTTAGTGATATGTATCCGTCGTATCTATAATTTTTGATTGTTCCATGCCAATATTATTCACTTTCATATATTTTTTGGCAACTTTTTATATTATTTTTGGGACTAACATATTGATCTAGTGCTAGTTCCTGTCTGTTGTATGTTTTTTGTTTCGCAGAAACCCAATATCAAACGGAGTCCAAACGGGAAAAAAAATGGACGGAGATTTTTTTGGAATATTTATGATTTTGGGGAAGTAAAATCAACACAAAACGGTATCCGAGGTGGGCACGAGGTAGGGGGCGCGCCCTACACCCCCCCCCCAGGCGCGCCCCTGGCGCTCGTGGTCCACCCGTAAGGCGGTTGACGCTCTCCTTCTGGCGCAAGAAAGCTAATTTTATGAGAAAGATCTGGGCGAAAGATTCACCCCAATCAGAGTTACGGATCTCCAGATATAAAGGAAACGGTGAAGGGGTAGAACCAGAGAACGCAGAAATAGAGAGATAGATCCAATCTCGGAGGGGCTCTTGCCCCTCCCAAGCCATGGGAGCCAAGGACCAGAGGGGAAACCCTTCTCCTATCTAGGGAGAAGGTCAAGGAAGAAGAAGAAGAAGGGGGGCTCTCTCCCCCTTGCTTCCGGTGGCGCCGGAACGCCGCCGGGGGCCATCATCATCACCGCGATCTTCACCAACACCGCCGTCATCTTCACCAACATCTCCATCACCTTCCCCCATCTCTATGCAGCGGTGTAACCTCTCTATTACCTACTGTAATCTCTACTTAAACTTGGTGCTCAATGCTATATATTATTTCCCAATGATGTATGGCTATCCTATGATGTTTGAGTAGATCTGTTTTGTCCTAATGGCTATTTGATGATCGTGATTGGTTTGAGTTGTATGTTTTATTATTGGTGTTGTCCTATGGTGCCCACCGTGTCGCGCAAGCGTGAGGGATTCCCGTTGTAGGGTGTTGCAATACGTTCATGATTCGCTTATAGTGGGTTGCGTGAGTGACTGAAACACAAACCCGAGTAGGAGGGATTGTTGCGTGTGGGATAAACGGGGACTTGATGCTTTAATGCTATGGTTGGGTTTTACCTTAATGAATCTTTAGTAGTTGCAGATGCTTGCTAGAGTTCCAATCATAAGTGCATATGATCCAAGTAGAGAAAGTATGTTAGCTTATGCCTCTCCCTCAAATAAAATTGCAATAATGATTACCGGTCTAGTTATCGATTGCCTAGGGACAAATAACTTTCTTGTTACAACAAGCTCTTTACTTTTACTAATTTAGTTGTGTCTTTATCTAAACAGCCCCTAGTTTATATTTACGTGTTCTTTACTTTCTTGCAAGCCTATCCTATCACACCTACAAAGTACTTCTAGTTTCATACTTGTTCTAGGTAAAGCAAACGTCAAGCGTGCGTAGAGTTGTATCGGTGGTCGATAGAACTTGAGGGAATATTTGTTCTACCTTTAGCTCCTCGTTGGGTTCGACACTCTTACTTATTGAAAACTGTTGCGATCCCCTATACTTGTGGGTTATCAAGACCTTTTTCTGGCGCTGTTGCCGGGGAGTCATAGCAAGGGGTGAATATTCTTGTGTGTGCTTGTTTGCTTTATCACTAAGTAATTTTTATTTGCTGTCCTTAGTTGTTTTCTATCTTTAGTCATGGGTAGGAAACGCAAAATACCAATAAAATTAGTTGTACCTACTGCTCCAATGGTTGAAGAACCACTCAAAATCTATCACACTACTGAAGCTTTTTACTTGGATCATCTTTGATCCCTTTGTGCTCGTGCTGGAACCCCAACTAGCTTAGTTGAGGGCAAATCTTTAGATGAGCATGCTTGTTATGTGCGACACCGTATATCTGAAAAAGGGAAACTATTATGGTATCAAATTCAACGTTTACAATGCTATGCTTGGAATTTATGTTGGGAATATGATTTTACTTGTTGTTCTGAAAACCCTAAAAAACACCTTCCCTACCAATGTGAGTTTATTGATAATGGAATCTTATCTTCTTATGCTAAGGGTGTTTATAGTTACTATGATGTTCAACAAATTGAAGAATTTGTTGCTTTTAAGGGTGCTTTTGAAATTGCTATGTTGGTTGAAAAGTATGATGCTACTCTTTACAAATCTGAAAATTTTGCCATACTTGAATATTGTTATGAGAATTATGCTTCTAATGCCTATGTTAAACAATTTATTAAGAAAGTCTCCGCTGTCCAAGAAGAGATTAATATTTTGCAGGAAGCTATGGAAGAAGAAATTGATGAAACTGTGAGCTCATTGGATGAAAAAGATGATGAGGAGAGCGAAGAACAAAAGGACGAGGAGCGGATTAGCTACCCGTGCCCACCATCTAATGAGAGTAACCCTCCAACTCATACATTATTTAATTCCCCTTCGTGCTTACCGAAGGATGGTTTCTATGATGATTGCCATGATGATTGCTATGATGATTGTTATGATCCCATTGATTTGTTTGAAATATACCTTTTTGATGATGCTTTCTATGCTTGTGGCCAAGATGCCAATATGAATATGCTTATGGAGATGAACTTGCTATAGTTCCTTATGTTAAACATGAAATTGTTGCTATTGCACCCAAGGATTATATTGATGGGTTGCCTTTTACCGTTGCACATGATAATTTTGATGAATGTAATATGCATGTGCTTGCTGCGCCTACTTGCAATTATTATGAGAGAGGAACTATATCTCCACCTCTCTATGTTTCCCATACTATGAAATTGCAAGAAACTGCTTATACTATGCATTGGCCTTTACTATGTGTGCATGAATTGTTCTTTTATGACATGCCGATGCATAGGAAGAGAGTTAGACTTTGTTGTTGCATGATATATGTTACTTTGTGCTCACTTCTAAATTAAAAATCATTGTTAATTAAAATTGGCTTTGATATACCTTGGGATCCGGGTGGATCCATTACTTGAGTACTAAATGCCTAGCTTAATGGCTTTAAAGAAAGCGCTGCCAGGGAGACAACCCGGAAGTTTTAGAGAGTCATTTATTTCTATTGAGTGCTTTCATATAGTTTAAAAACAACAAAAATAAAGAGGGGAAACCAAAAACTTTTCAAAAAGGAAAGTGAAAGTGAGAGAGACAAGCATTGTTGAAGTGTGAGAGCTCCTTGAACTTTGTTCATGCTCACCGAAACTTTGTGAATCTTAATTACAGAAACTTTTCATCAAAAATAATTATCCCCTTGTACAATTCCATTGTATTATAAAAATAATGTGCCAAGGTTTGCCTTTAGGATGTTTACAATGTTTGTTGGTTTGTGCGGTGCAGGACAGAAACTTTGGTTGTAGTGCGCGATTTTACATTTTTAACTGGAACGTCAAATGGTTCTAATTCCTTTTGAACTGTCTTGCCGTACAACTTGTTTATGTTTACTAATTTTGGTAGAATATTTGGGGTACTATAAGTATGGTGGATGTTCAGATTGCTACAGACTGTTCTGTTTTTGACAGATTCTGTTTTTGATGCATAGTTTGCTTGTTTTGATGAATCTATCAATTTATATCAGTGGATTAAGCCATGGAAAAGTTATATTACAGTAGACACAATGCAAAAACAAAACATGAATTGGTTTTCAACAGTACTTAGAGTGGTGATTTGCTTTATTATACTAACGGATCTTACCGAGTTTTCTGTTGAAGTTTTGTGTGGATGTAGTGTCTAATCGAGGATGTTTCGATGTGAGAAGAAGGAAGAGAGGCAAGAGCTCAAGCTTGGGGATGACCGAGGCACCCCAAGTAAATATTCAAGGAGACTCAAGCGTCTAAGCTTGGGGATGCTGGGGAGGCATCCCCTCTTTCTTCAACAAGTATCGGTATGTTTTCGAATTCGTTTCGTTCGTGCATTATGTGCAAGTCTTGGAGCGTTGTTTGCATTTAGTTTTCATTTTTCTTTTATGCACCATGCTGGTATGAGATAATCCTTGGTTGATTTATAGAATGCTCATTGCATTTCACTTAAATCTTTTGAGTGTGTCTTTATAGAATGCTTCATGTGCTTCACTTATATCATTTGAAGTCTGGATTGCCTGTTTCTCTTCACATAGAAAACCGCCATTTGTATAATGCTCTTTTGCTTCACTTATATTTGTTAGAGTGTGGGCATACCTTTTGTAGAAAGAATTAAACTCTCTTGCTTCACTTATATTTATTTAGAGAGATGACAGGAATTGGTCATTCACATGGTTAGTCATAAAATCCTACATAAATTGTAGATTGCTGAATATGATATGTTTGATTCCTTGCAATAGTTTTGCGATATAAAGATGGTGATATTAGAGTTATGCTAGTGGGTGGTTGTGGATTGTAGAGACACTTGTGTTGAGGTTTGCAAGTCCCGTAGCATGCACGTATGGTAACCGTTGTGTGACAAATTTGAAGCATGGTGTGTTTCTTTGATTGTCTTCCTTATGAGTGGCGGTCGGGGACGAGCGATGGTATTTTCCTACCAATCTATCCCCCTAGGAGCATGCGTAGTAGTACTTTGCTTCGAGGGCTAATAAACCTTTGCAATAATTATATGAGTTCTTTATGACTAATGTGAGTCCATGGATTATACGCACTTTTACCTTTCCATCTTTGCTAGCCTCTTCGGTACCGTGCATTGCCCATTCTCACCTCGAGAGTTGGTGCAAACTTCGCCGGTGCATCCAAACCCCGTGATACGATACGCTCTATCACACATAAGCCTCATTATATCTTCCTCAAAGCAGCCACCATACCTACATATCATGGCATTTCCATAGCCATTCCGAGATATATTGCCATGCAACTTCCATCACCATCATATTCATGACTTGAGCATTCATTGTCATATTGCTTTGCATGATCATAAGATAGCTAGCATGATGTTTTCATGGCTTGTCCGTTTTTTAATGTCATTGCTACGCTAGATCATTGCACATCCCGGTATACCGCTGAAAGCATTCATATAGAGTCATATATTTGTTCCAGTATCGAGTTGTAATATCGAGTTGTAAGTAAATAAAAGTGTGATTATCATCATTAGAACATTGCCCCACAAAAAAAAGGAAAGGCCAAAGAAGCCTAAATAAAAAAGGGGGCCAAAGAAGCCCACCAAAAAAAGGGGCAATGTTACTATCTCTTTTTCCACACTTGTGCTTCAAAGTAGCACCATGTTCTTCATGTAGTGAGTCTCATATCTTGTGCTTCAAAGTAGCACCATGTTCTTCATATAGATTGTCTCCTATGTTGTCACTTTCATATACTAGTGGGAATTTTCATTATAGAACTTGGCTTGTATATTCCAACGATGGGCTTCCTCAAATGCCCTAGGTATTCATGAGCAAGCAAGTTGGATGCACACCCACTTAGTTTCTTTTGTTGAGCTTTCATACACTTATAGCTCTTAGTGCATCCGTTGCATGGCAATCCCTACTCCTCGCATTGACATCAATTGATGGGCATCTCCATAGCCCGTGGATTAGCCGCGTCAATGTGAGACTTTCTCCTTTTTTTGTCTTCTCCACATAACCTCCATCATTATATTCTCACTACTAGAAAAACCCCTACTAATGGCGCACCTAATATGGCCATTAATGGCGCATCTGTGGTGCGCCATTAACAGCACGCCATTAGTAATTTTTACTAATGGCGCACCACCTGGTGCGCCATTGGTATCTAGTATACTAATGGCGCACCTCGGGTGCGCCATTAGTATAGGCCAGGTGCGCCATTAGTAAGCCTCCCAGGGGCCATGTATACCCAGGTGCTTTGGCATACTAATGGTGCACCACCTCCGGATGCGCCACTAGTAACCGCGGCATACTAATGGCGCACTGCCCAGTGATGCGCCATTAGTATGCACTGTCATACTAATGGCGCACTGTCATGTGATGCGCCATTAGTATGAATATTAGGTTTTTTTTATTTTTTTATTTTGTGTTTTTTGCACAGGTTACAAAATGTATAATTTGACAAAATATAGACAGCACACATCAACAACAGATTCATCAAATACAATAGAAGATTAGTCTTTGAATACAATTCATCATATTAGTATCCGAATACAATTCATCATATTAGTCTCCGAATTGAAAAGACCGAACAAAGATAGAACATTATATTACAAGTCTCGAGACCGCGAGTAGCGAGTCTGTCTTCACATTACAAGTCGATATCGATCATCTAAACTACCATCACATAGAAGAGAGTTGCGGTCATCACGACGAGCATCATCACGATGAAACTCGTCTTCATCCGGTTCCTCCAACGCTCCCTCCCCTCTCCCGCTAGATAGCGGGCATATCTAGATTCGGCCTCGGCCCTAGTGGTGTACCCTTTGTAACTGTTACCGCTGAATCGGTGAACCTGTCTCCGACACTCCTCCCAGTCATCGTAGACTCCGGGAACCTTACCCTTGTACACGACATACGTCGGCATCGCTATGCACTAGCCAAACGAAACGTTAGTACCAATTCACAGACAATACATAAGCAATATATAAGTATGCAACAGAACGATCGGAAGAGAAAAGCAAGACATTAATAGCATCGATTACATCTAAGTTGAACGACTCTCGAAACCAAAGAGACATACTACAAGTTCATTAAAGTTTAATTACAACATGAGCCAATCGATGTTTCAGAACTAGACAACTCGACTCAAGGGACCGGAGCGTGGATGAAGCCGCCGTCTATCGTGGGAGTCATGAAAGAACGGGCGTTGTCATCCTGCATTTGTAGCATTGTGTCGATGTCACTGTTGGACGGATGATTTCTGAGGTAGAACTGCCCCGAGGTACGAAGGACATCTTGATGGATGATTTCCGCAAACTCCGACTGGATGCGAAAGAATTCTTGTCGGAGGTCCGCAACCTGGATTGCCGACACGCTCGCGGCCCAATCTTTGAGTTTACTCGGTAGCAGAAGTTGATGATGGTCCCGTACGATCACCCGCATGTGATGGATAGCGTAGTAGGCACCCTTCTGACCGCCAGGCGGCTGCTTGACGCAGCAGAACGTCGTATTGTGGGAGAACACGTGCTTGCCGTACTTACGAATAGGCCTGGTGAAGGTGCCTCCAGATTTGGCGTAGCCGGGGAGAACATCATCAAGAACCTTCTTGACATTTGTGTAGTCTACGTTCGACTGACGGTCCGGGTCGAAACACGTGGCCATGGAATATTTGGGGCTTAGGAGGATGAGCGTGCAACGTGTGTCACTGCAGAAAACACGGAATGTTAAAAGAAAAACGATCGAAATGTAAGAATTCATATGTTACGGGCCGGTTGAGGGGAGGACTTACTCGGGAAAGTAAGGCACGAGGAAGTTATCCTTATCTTGGTTTGCCAGAATGACGCCTTCGAGGTAAGAACTCGCGACTTGCCGGTCCCCAGCGTTGCCCAAGATCTTGGCACGCATGTAGAAGGGGTCGACTATCACGATGTCCGGGGTCTTGTCGCGAATTATCCGCATCTCCATACTCAGCGAAAATAGCCGAACGAAGGTGTAGTGCAGTGGATGAGGGTTCAACATAGCGTGGATGTCATCAAAACGCAGGACGATCGTACAGCATCGCCCTACCCGCCACATGCACCCTCCTCGAGATATCCTGCGGTGAAGGTGGCCCGTCCTGAGCACGGATCGTACTCGGTGCCGGCTGGCTCGCACCCTTCTTAGTCTTTCTTTTGCGTGCCTTCTTCTTCTCCTGTAATGGGACCGAGTTCTGCTCACAGACCGCCTTCTTGAGTGTGTTGGGGCTGATAATATTTCGCACCTCGCCTATCTGAGGCTCGGTGAAGTCGGCAGCTGGAGGCGTCTCCTGAGAGCTGAACGCCAGACGGCGCCTGTTGCAACTTGGCTTCTCCACGGTACGAGCTAGATCGCACACGTCTTTTGTTGGGTTTGGTTCTTGAGAAGGAGGCCCCATGAAGTCGCCATCGTACCCATGCTCGGCAAAGTACTGATCGACATTGCCAAATGTATCATCCTCGTCGTCATCGTCGTTCTGATCCTGTGCCATATGCATGTTTGGATCTAGTGGCATAGGGATGTCCGGCACCGTTACGGCGGTCTTGCCATGGGGCCGACTTGGCGCCGGCACGACTGGCGGTGTTGTCTTTGGGGTGGTGTCCCCCGCCCCCAAACGAATCTGGCTCTTCGGCCAAAGCAGGGGCCAGCTCAGGCAGGCGCTGAGGGTCATCACGTCTTCATCGTCGGCCCCGACGGGTCGAATCGGAGGTAACAAGTCGTCGCAGCCTGGCAGCACCCGAACCAGTTGAACCCTAAACAAGTTGGGTGGCATCTGGGTACCGTGGAACAAGGGGTTGCCCGGTTGAACGATTTTGCCCTTGGCGACATCGACCAACTCGTTGTTCACGAAGTGGAGGAGAGTGCACGGAACATCGGCGGCGCCCTGCGAAAACATGTAGGGCGTCAGGGATGCCCAGTCAAAGGCAAGGAGATGAAGTCCTCGGCCGAGAGAGGCTTAATTAGTTACCGTGATGATGGCGTCGAGCTCGGCTAATGTCGAGGCACCGCCAACGGCGGGCGTGCAGTTGACGGAGGGGCCACTTGCTGAAGAGGTGCCGGCCGGCGTACACCCGGGTGCATTAAGCTCCCATGCCGGCGTCAGAGACACCAATGCCGCCTCCGCCAGAGGCACCAATGGCCCCTCCATCGCATTATGCGAGTTGCTGGCCGTGAAGCTAGGAATCGGGGGCGGCCCCTATTGGCCGCCCGCAATCCACGCACTCAACCCCGAGATCAAGGTAGGCACAAGGGCGGTGATCGTCGCTTTGAGTCGTTGTTCCACTTGCTCTTGGACAATCTCTGAAATCCGCGCCACCTGTGCCTTGAGTTCTTGAACCTCTCGCGCCTGGCTTTCCGAGCTGGTCTTTTTCTCCTTCCACACACCAGCGGTATAGTATGACCCCCATTTTGTCGACAAGCCTTTGCCGGCCACACGACCAGCTGACGTCGGCTTACTGAGCTTATCCTTGTTCTTCATTACATTCAACCCCCTATTTAGAGTGGTGTCCCAAGGGTTGCTCTTAGTCGACCCCGCGCTACTGCTTTCAGTCACCTGCGGAAGGAATGTGAACCATTTAGAAATTTGGCTTCATTAATTAGAATGCAACCATATGGAGCTAATTATGCGGGGGTGTATTCCTTACCAGAACAAGCTCAAGCTGCCTGGTCTTCGGATCCGTGGTAAGCTCCTTTGTTTTCGGGTCCTTCTTGTACCGGGCCCTGACAAAGTTCCTGGTCTGCTTGTCACCGTATTTATCGAAGAGGGGCGGTAGGCCTTGCTCGGCACTGTCCGCCTCCTCCTTGTCCCATATAGGCTCCGCCACTCTGTAACCACCGGGACCGAGTGTGTGTTCCCCTATGTTCAGCTCCCGCATTTGTTTCCCCCACTCACTTGATTGGGAGCTTGCGGTGCTCGAGCAATTGATCTTGAAGTCCTTGTAGTCATCTTCGGTGATCGAAGGATTTTTCTCCTTGATCTTCTGATAACTCTCACCTTTCTCGATCATTCTCTTCACATTGCTTTTCCAAGTAGACAGGGCCTTGCTCATCTTCGTGAGGGCAGCATTGTTCACTTTATTCCCTTTGAGGCTTGTGTTTTCAAATTCAGCGGGGAACTTGTATCGTTCGTGCAGCTTCGTGAAGAGGAGGTTGCGCAAATTCCCTTGGTCAGGATGCCTCAGGTTCTCGGTGTTGATCGAGACGGTGCTCCGGACAATGCACCCGAGCTGAAGCGAGTACCCCTTGACTATTCGTTCGGGCGCCGTTGGATTCCCGTTGGAGCCCACTTCAGTAACTTCCTCCTTGAGGGTGCGGAGCACGATCGGGCGCCGGTCCTTCCGTTGCCTCTTCGGTTGGCTGCCATCTGTGCGTGCATCGCCATCATCAGTGGTGGCATCCTCGGCGGCACCATCAGTGGTGGCATCAGTGTGGTCATCCTCGGCGGCACCATCTGTGGTCTCAGGATCGGTGGGGAAGGCAGCGGCCTCATACAAGTGAGGTTGTTCCTCCAGCTCCTGGGACAGCTCCCAGAATGCCTTGCCGCCAGAACCCCCGGCCTCATCGTTGTGGGCCATGTTTCTCTCTAAATAGAAACAAAGTTTGGTCAAAAAGTTGGTTATTGTCAAGGAACAAGATCTCTAAGTTGACCAAATAACCTAATTCTCAGGGTAACCTAGTTCTTGAGGGGTGTGTCTAGAAAGTTGGTTGCTGCAAAGATACAACGTTGTGAGTTTGGTCAAATTGCCTATGATGTTTGTGATATTGCCCTGGATCTTGAAGGCACTGTTGCATGATGCAGTGGTACAGCCAGCATGGGACCTCATCTTTGCAGGCTAATTTTCTAGATTGTAACACTGGGATTTGTGCAGAAGCTAAGCTAGCTAAGACAGTAGCTTCCTTGCAACCCACAAAAGACAAAGGAAAAGGGGTGAAAAGGGGGAGATGGTTAGCTTTGATGAGCAGGCAACATCTTCCTAACCCCCTTCTTCTTGTCTCCTCTCACTATCTCTCTCACACACATGGCAAGCAAGGGTGTCTGAGTGTGTGAAAAAAATACTAAACTAATCCAACCACTAAAGCAAATTAATTTTTATTTCGGTTGAGAATCGGGCACCTTCTAGGTCAAGAAAATTGGGCATGACCTTTGCTAATTTTCTTGACCTTGGAGTGCCCCATTTCTCAACCAAAACGGAAATTAATCAACGTTTCAGGAGAAAGGGGTCATTTTAGAAGATCACAAGTAGCAGCAGCATCACTTGACAAAATCACAACTAGCAGCAGCAACTCGCAGATAGCAGCAGCAGCATCACTTGACAAGTAGTACAGCAGCAGCAGCAGCATGCATGCACTTGGTGCACAGAGTCCCATTTTCAATTTAGTTTCAGTAAAAATGCCACTAGCAAATACAGAGCAAAAATCCACTAGAAGTACACTGTAAACCCACTAACATTTACAGTGTAAATTCCACTAACAATTACAGAATGACAAAACAATATATTTATACTACAACATATATAAAGAAATCTCCGAGTATGGAGATCTTGTAATCATAAGTAAACACAAGCAAGCTTCAATCCAGATAAAGGCAGTGGAGGCAAAGGCACTAAATCAAAATAGACACCTTAATTGTTTGTGTCCTACATATGTACACCGAAACAAGAATATTACTTTATACTGCAGCCATCACTGCAGCCTGAGCCTCACCCGTTAACTGTTGATTCCTCAAAAAACCAACCTCTTATCTATACTTACTAGTACTTTATACTGCCAAGCAAAAGGAGCGTTAGCATCCCTCTCCCTGTTTAATCTCATAGCACAATGATAAAGTTATCTTGTCCTGGCCATGGGGAAGCACCAAAACCCAATGGAGCCATTTTTTTGTTTTATAAGTTATATAAAAAATTAAATAGTTCCGTGGTTCAGGCATAATTGCCCTCATGTAGGATGGACGGGTGGCCAGGCAGGTTTGTTTAGTTTCGTCACTCAGTGTAGCTAGTTGTCTATACTATCGACCAATCACCAGTTGACTTGATGATCATCGTGTTCATTTTTCTCCTTCACTTTCCTTCTGGTGGAAGCAAGGCATCACTGGTTCATTGTGTATGTATGCATCACTGGTGGAAGCAACCTACACAAAACATATATCACCAACAGGACGGAAAGCGTCTTATCAGACCACATATCATCTCATCTGATTGCAATCTACCTTCCAGTCTTTTGTATCCCCTCACCCTTTCCAGGAGAGACACAACTAATTCTCCAGTGAAAAACAATCAAAGGCAGACACAAATAATAACGCATTCTTCATACTAAAAACCTGTGAACCAAGAGCAACGATACAGTAAACTAAGCTAACATCACACCCGCTGGAAAATTAAAAATGCACAGCCCATCGTGTTGGCCAGAGTTAATCATATAACAATATGCTTCTCTAAATTATAGGAATCTGAGCAAAGCCACGGCAAGTAAAAAAATCATGCTACAAGACAGATCAGACAACCGCAGTACAAATCATCTACACCCTGATATCCCCATCCTTCCAGGAGACTAACTAATCTCCAGTGTAAAACAAGACAGACATACAATGTTCATACTAAAACCTCTGGTTACATGAAAAAGTGTTCCAGTGAACCAAGAGGAACAACTATGATGTGAGTGAATTAATCTAGGATGACACCACTGGAGAACTAAAAATACATAACCCATCATGTCGGCTAAAGTCAACCGTGGGATAATAAGTTGCGCTAAAATTCATGCTACACGACAGATCAGACAACCTACTGAAACAATATCAACAACAGGAAGCAAAGCATCCAGATGAACATGCAACTGCGGGAAGCAAAACTCGTCTCCATGCATACCTCTCGGACCACAGTATTCTCCAGGGGTAGGGGTCCTCTCACGAGTTCTCTTTGCCTGCAATTCAGAAGGTCATCAGCGAATAGGAATTCAAATGCATGGATCATAATCATTCTGCATTATTAAATAATTTTACTCGAGGCAATGAATGAAATGTGCATCAAACTGGTCCTGCCGGAAGCTGAGTGCAAATTATCATGCTCATATGGAGATGGGATGGGAGGAGGGAAGGGGATAGGGGTCGGGGCGGTAGCTTACCTTGGAGGAGCGGGCCGGGGTGGAGGAGGCGGCGTCCGGTGGTGTGGACGGGGCGGCGTCCGGGCGGCGGGACGGTGGTGTGGACGGGGCGGCGTCCGGGCGGCGGGGTCGCGTCGAGGCGGCGGGGCAGCGTCGAGGTGGCGGGGAAGCGGCGTC
>NC_041391.1:483314730-483319958 GCF_002162155.2 Triticum dicoccoides
GGGTGCTCGGCGGCGAGGGGGACCGGATCTGGAGGGGGATCGAGATCGAGTGTCCATGAAATTTAAAAATATTCATGATAGTTCAAAAAGTACCCATGAAATACAATCGAGAAATGAAGTCTACGATTTAAATACAATCGATCTTAGCTAGCTATCTGTTCACAATCTTCTTGCCCTTCTTTTTCGCAAATGGAGTTCTTCTGTGGAACGGACGTCCTTTAGGTAGGGTGGTCCTGCTTCTTCTTGTGGTGTATGCTGCTACTTCATCATCGTCGTCATGTTCGATCCTCGGGTCGCCGTACTTGTCGAAGTCTTGCTCATTGGCTACTCCATCCATTCCGATGATCTTCCTTTTGCCTCTCCTCACGACAACACGACTGGGCTTTGGCGGGTCGGTAGTGAAGAAGCATTGGTCCACTTGGGAAGCCAGTACCCATGGCTCATTTTTCGCGGTGACGTTTGCACCCGCGGTCTTGGATTTGGCTTCGGGTATAACCATGGTGGTGAAATACCGGTCTTCTTTTATGACGTTCTTGGCCCATCTGACACGGAACATCGGGACCTTCTCTACAGCGTAGCTCAGCTCCCAGATCTCCTCGATGCTTCCGTAGTATCTGTCCTTGTCGTTACCGGTGTAGGATTCCATCGTTACCCCGGAGTTCTGATAACCATCGCTCTTCATGTCCTTGGCCTCGGTGTAGAATGTGTAGCCGTTGATATCGTATGCCTCATAGGTCATCAGGTTGTGCTCGGCGCCCTGTGACAAGGCGAATATGAGTTGTTCTTCCGCGGAAGAATCCTCATGTAAAGGGTACGACAGAAGCTTCTGCTTGAACCAACGTGTGAAACATGAGTTGTGCTCTTTGAGTATATCTCCGTCCGTCCTCTGTTGGCCTCGGTCATTGTACGTCTTCTTAATAAAGGTTTTGTGCTCTACCACCCAAGGATCGACCACGTCTATGTGTTGTAGCACGACTAGGTTTGCTCTTTCAAAGTCGGCGAGTCGACCCTCGAAGTCGACATGCATTTCGCGGCGACCCTCATGGTGACCCCATCCAGCGAGCCTGCCGAGGTGCCTGTTGACGGGCAGACCAACGGGGTTCTCGATGCCTAGATAATTCGTGCAGTAGGAGATGCACTCTTCGGTCAGAAAGCCCCTAGCTATGCTTCCCTCTGGACGTGACATGTTGCGAACGTATCCTTTGATGACACCATTCATCCTTTCGAACAGCATCATGTTGTGCAGGAACGTCGGCCCGAGTTGGATGATATCCTCCACTATATGGACCAGCAGATGCACCATAACGTCGAAGAATGCGGGCGGGAAGTACATCTCAAGCTCGCATAGTATCACCACGATCTCTTCCTGTAGCCTTCTGAGTTGCCTCACGCCAATCGACTTCCGAGAGATGACGTCGAAGAAGTTGCATAGGCCAAATAGCGTTTCACGGACGTGCGCGTCCATGATCCCACGGATTGCAACTGGAAGTATCTGTGTCATCAGCACGTGACAGTCGTGAGACTTCATCCCGCTGAACTTCTGCTTCGCTGGGTCTAGGTATCTGCTTATCTTCCCCGCGTAACCGTAAGGAAGTTTTACTCCTATGAGGCAGGTGAAAAACTGCTCGATCTGCTCCTGACTTAGAGTGAAGCACGCGGGAGGGTAGTCATTTCTGGTCTTCTTGGCCTTTTTGCCTTTGCGACGACTTTCTGTGTCCTGCTTCGCCTCATCATCATCATCATCATCATCATCATCATCATATATAGCGTGAAGCTCCTGCCTGATGCCCATTGATTTCAAGTCTGCCCTTGCTTTCGGCCCATCTTTGGTCCTCTCTGGCATGTTGAGCAGGGTACCAAGCAGACTCTCGGACACGTTCTTCGTGATATGCATGACATCAAGGCTGTGAGGCACACGGTGGATCTTCCAGTACGGCAAGTCCCAGAAAACAGACCTCGTTTTCCATACCTTCAGCATCGGCTCTGGCGCCTTTTGCTTCTTTCCCTGTAGTGGGCAGTCTTTCCAATTTTTCAACAGCTTGTCTATTTCCTCGCCGCTCCTCGTACACGGGCGTTTTCGGGGTTCGGTTTCACCATCGAACAGATCCTTGCGTTTCCTCCACGGGTCATCGTCGCGAAGACACCTTCAATGTCCCATGAACACGGTTTTCGAAGACCCGGGATCTCTATCTAGCTGGCGATATGTTGTGTCATCCATGCACCTTACGCATCCAGAAAATCCGTGGACTACCTGCCCCGCAAGATATCCGTAACCGAGATAGTCGTGCACCGTCGTGAGCAGTGCGGCTCTCATAGGGAAATATTCTTTCTCTGCGGCGTCCCACGTATTGGCTAGCGTTTTCCACAGCGTGTCAATCTCCTCTTTCAGCAGCCCCAGATACAGATTGATGTCGTTCCCTGGTTGTTTCGGCCCTTCAATTAGCATACTCATGTGAATGTACTTCCTCTTCATGCACAACCTGGGGGGAAGGTTGTACATCCACACGAACACAGGCCAGGTGCTATGTGTGCTTCTCTGGCTGCCAAACGGATTGACTCCATCGGTGCTCGTGCCCAGCATGATGTTCCTTGGATCGTTCCCAAATTCTGGGTATTCGAAGTTCAACGCTTGCCACTGGCTCGCATCCTTAGGGTGACTCAGCATCTTGTCTTTTTTATCTATCTCCGGATCATTTGCGTCATCTTCTCGCTTCTTCTCCTCCCTATCCGCGTGCCAACGCAGGAGCTTTGCTACCTTAGGGTCCGCGAAATACCGCTGCAGACGAGGAGTGATCGGAAAGTACCACACCACTTTTCGAGGAGCTTTCTTCCTCTTCTTGTATCGAGTGACACCGCACACCGGACATATGGTAGACTCCGCGTGCTCGTCCCGGTAAATGATGCAATTGTTCATGCACACATGGTATTTCACGTGCGATAAATCCAGAGGACACACGATTTTCTTCGCCTCCTCCAAACTGGTCGGGCACTTGTTCCCCTTGGGAAGACGTTCGTGCCAGAATGACATGTTCTCGTCGAAGCATGCGTCGGTCATTTTGTGTTTTACCTTCATCTCCAGAGCCATGAGCGTTACTTTCAGGCGGGTATCCTCGGGCCTGCATCCTTCATACAATGGAGTAACCGCGTCTAACTCAAGTTGATCCATCTTGGCTTTCTCTCAGGCGGCAGCTCTTGCGTTATCCGTCTGCTTGAGAAGCAGCTCTTGAATATGAGGGTCCTGCACCCAGCCCATCGATGGTCCAGCGTCGTCTGCTCCGCCGGCATCATTATCATGTCCTGCATCTTCTACATGATGACTGTGTACAGCATCACCGTCGTGATCATCTCCTGGGGATTCTTCGTCTTCTCGCCCCCCCGAGCCGTGGTGGTTGTCTTGCTGCCCTTCCTCATTTCTTGCCCGGCCCCCATGGACGACTTCGTAGTGATCTTCATCACCTTGCCACCTACAGCCATCCATGAAACCACGCAAGAGCAGGTGGTCCCGCACCTGCCCGGAATCCGGGTCCGCAATAAGGCTATTCAGCTTGCATCTTCGACACGGACATCTTATCTCCGTCTCGTTCTTTTGAAGCATCTCGGCCTTCGCGGACCTCAAAAACCTATTCACGATGCCTTCGGTCATCGTGCGGACCATGGTCGCCTGCGGGGTAGAGCAAAATGATATTTTAGAACCAAGAAAAAATTTGGCATGACTTTCCCTAAAAATAGGACCAAAAAGAATGCTTAATGCCAAAATTCTCGCCGAAACGGAAATGAATCAACATTCCGGCAAAATATTGGCAACTATCGCATTTCAAATACCGGTACACCTCCAAACACAAACACATATGCAACACCACAAACATATGCAACACCACAAACATACATAGATCTAGCTAGGCCATAAAAAGTGCATGTGCACATTGTTGTAGGGAGAACAACATAAATATAGCTTCCCCCCTTACTTACCTAGCAAAACAAGGTAACTTCACCACTTAATTTGAATGAATCTATGGTGGAAATGAGGTGAAAAAGAGGAGGCACCCGAGACAAGGAGGAGGCGGTGGAGAGAATGAAGTGGGGAGAAAGTGAGTGTGGGAGGAGAGGCTGTCCAAAATATCTTGTTGCTGCCCACTTACTAATGGCGCACCAGCAGCAAATGCGCCATTAGTAATCCAGGTTACTAATGGCGCACCCCCTGGTGGTGTGCCATTAGTACTTTTGCAAAAAAAGGAATAAAAACAATAATAAAAAAATAACATTAGTGGCGCACCTTCTGGCTGGTGCGCCATTACTAGTTACAACTAGTAATGGCGCACCACCAGTGGATGCGCCATTAGTATGTTTGGACAGGCGCACTAGTTCAAAAAAATAAATTGGTCCTAATGGCGCACCGTCGGCAGGGTGCGCCATTAGTAGTTTCAACACTAATGGCGCATCAGAAGGTGGTGCGCCATTAGTATATACTAATGGCACACCACAAGTCTGGTGCGCCATTAGTGTCATTTCCATCTATAGCCCTTTTCCTAGTAGTGTCTATTCCACCTATAGTGCCATATCCATGGCTTGCGCTCATGTATTGCATGAGGGTTGAAAAAGCTGAAGAGCGTTAAAAAGTATGAACCAATTGCTCGGCTTGTCATCGGGGTTGTGCATGATGGGGGCATTTTGTGTGACGAAAATGAAGCATGGCCAAACTGTATGATTTTGTAGGGATAAGCTTGCTTTTGCCTTGTTGTTTTGAAAAGACATGATTGCTTTATTGGTACGCTCGAAGTATTATTGTTTTTATGTCACATGATAGACTATTGATTTGAATCACTCGTGTCTTAATATTCATGCCATGATTGAACATATGATAAAGATTATGCTAGGTAGCATTCCACATCAAAAATTATTCTTTTTTATCATTTACCTACTTGAGGACGAGCAGGAATTAAGCTTGGGGATGCTGATACGTCTCCGTCGTATCTATAATTTTTGATTGTTCCATGCCAATATTATTCACTTTCATATACTTTTTGGCAACTTTTTATATTATTTTTGGGACTAACATATTGATCCAGTGCTAGTTCCTGTCTGTTGTATGTTTTTTGTTTCGCAGAAACCCAATATCAAACGGAGTCCAAACGGGGGAAAAAATGGACAGAGATTTTTTTGGAATATTTATGATTTTGGGGAAGTAAAATCAACACGAAACGGTATCCGAGGTGGGCACGAGGTAGGGG
>NC_041391.1:483320215-483347221 GCF_002162155.2 Triticum dicoccoides
GGCGCGCCCCTGGCGCTCGTGGTCCACCCGTAAGGCAGTTGACGCTCTCCTTCTGGCGCAAGAAAGCTAATTTTATGAGAAAGATCTGGGCGAAAGATTCACCCCAATCGGAGTTATGGATCTCCAGATATAAAGGAAACGTTGAAGGGGTAGAACCAGAGAATGCAGAAACAGAGAGATAGATCCAATCTCGGAGGGGCTCTTGCCCCTCCCAAGCCATGGGAGCCAAGGACCAGAGGGGAAACCCTTCTCCCATCTAGGGAGAAGGTCAAGGAACAAGAAGAAGAAGGGGGGCTCTCTCCCCCTTGCTTCCGGTGGCGCCGGAACGCCGCCGGGGGCCATCATCATCACCGCGATCTTCACCAACACCGTCGTCGTCTTCACCAACATCTCCATCACCTTCCCCCATCTCTATGCAGCGGTGTAACCTCTCTATTACCCGCTGTAATCTCTACTTAAACATGATGCTCAATGCTATATATTATTTCCCAATGATGTATGGCTATCCTATGATGTTTGAGTAGATCTGTTTTGTCCTAATGGCTATTTGATGATCGTGATTGGTTTGAGTTGTATGTTTTATTATTGGTGCTGTCCTATGGTGCCCTCCGTGTCGCGCAAGCGTGAGGGATTCCCGCTGTAGGGTGTTGCAATACGTTCATGATTCGCTTATAGTGGGTTGGTGAGTGACTGAAACACAAGACCGAGTAGGAGGGATTGTTGCGTATGGGATAAAAGGGGACTTGATGCTTTAATGCTATGGTTGGGTTTTACCTTAATGAATCTTTAGTAGTTGCGGATGCTTGCTAGAGTTCCAAGCATAAGTGCATATGATCCAAGTAGAGAAAGTATGTTAGCTTATGCATCTCCCTCAAATAAAATTGCAATAATGATTACCGGTCTAGTTATCGATTGCCTAGGGACAAATAACTTTCTCGTGACAACAAGCTCTTTAATTTTACTAATTTAGTTGTGTCTTTATATAAACATCCCCTAGTTTATATTTACGTGTTCTTTACTTTCTTGCAAGCCTATCCTATCACACCTACAAAGTACTTCTAGTTTCATACTTGTTCTAGGTAAAGCAAATGTCAAGCGTGCGTAGAGTTGTATCGGTGGTCGACAGAACTTGAGGGAATATTTGTTCTACCTTTAGCTCCTCGTTGGGTTCGACACTCTTACTTATTGAAAACTGTTGCGATCCCCTATACTTGTGGGTTATCAGTCAGTATCATGCATGAATGAGTTCTGAAGAGCGAATTATATTCCTTTTTCAAGTCGATTTGACCTCACAATGCAAAATCAATAAAGCTGAAGGAAATTGGCAAAGCATTGGATGATGGTGGTCCTTCCGAGCAACTGAAACAGAGGTTCTCTATAGATTCTACTCCGCCATCCGCCCAGCAAGATTCGCAAGACAACGCAAGGCTAGACAGTCAACGTAGCTGTGTAGATGATGAGCACATCTCCCCTACTCCACCATCACAGGTGCTTGCTCTAACTTGGCACTATTATATGTGGTTGCATGTTGCGTATGATGTCTATCTTGTATTGCTTCTAACTTTGTTGAATTGCATCTGCTTACTTTACACATAATGCCTATGAATTTGACATGTGTTCCTATTTCTAGAACATACTATATCTGATCACACGATGTTCTTACATCAGACTATTGTTCTCAGTCACTTATGATAAGGCACCTTTAAGTCGCCATTGTGATATTGGTTGTGTCTTGCATATGATTTCTAGCATGTACCGCTTCTAATTTGTTGAAACGCCATACAGTTTGAACTTGGCAGAATGATATTGGTTACATCTTTCATATGGTGTCTAGCTTGCAGTGCTTCTAATTTGTTGAAATGCCTTCTGCTTAGTTACCACATCATAGGTGTGAATATGTCACACCATCCTGTTTTTCATACATATTCCATCCTCTCATCATGTGTTTGCCTTTCATCCAAGTAGTGTTCGTCAGTATCATGCATGAATGAGTTTTAAAGAGTGAGATTTATTCCTTTTTCTTACCGGTTTGACTTCACAATGCAAAATCATTACAGCTGAAGGAAATTAGTCCGGTAGTGGATGATGGTGGTCCTTCCGAGCAACTGAAATGGAGGTTCTCTACGGATTCTACTTCGCCATCCTCCCAACAAGATTCGCAAGACAACGCAAGGCTAGATAGTCAAGGTAACTATGTAGATGATGAGCACATCTCCCCTACTCCACCATCACAGGTGCTTGCTCTAACTTGGCACTATTATATGTGGTTGCATGTTGTGTATGATGTCTAGCTTGTATTGCTTCTAACTTTGTTGAATTGCATCTGCTTACTTTACACATAATGCCTGTGAATATGACACGTGTTCCTATTTCTAGAACATACGTGTACATGATGAGCACATCTCCCCTGCTCCACCATCACAGGTGCTTGATCTAACTTGGAACTGTTATATGTGGTTGTGTTTTCCGTATGATGTCTAGTTTGTATTGCTTCTGATTATGTTGAATTGCATCTGCATAGCTTAGAACTTATACCTGCAACAATCACTTACCCATAAGACACATTTAACTTGGGACTCTGATGTAGGTTCCATTTTGCATTGTCTTCTAGCTTGTACTACTTCTAATTTCTTGAAATGGCACTTACGACGAGACACTTCTTACCTAATAGAGTGATATTGGTTGCATGTTCATATGGTGCCTAGCTTTCATTTCTTCTAATTTTGTTGAAATGCCTTCCGCTTACTGTTTTTTCATACATATTCCATCCTCCTATCGTATGTGTGAATATGAAACACTGTCTTTTTTGTATATATTCCATACTCCTATCCTGCGCTTGCCTTACATCAAAGTAGTGTTCGTCTGTATCATGCATCAACCAGTTATGCAGAGCTAATTTTATTCATCTTCTTGTGGTTTTGACTTCATAAGGCAATATCAGAAAATAGGAAGGAAAAGACTAAGTTAGTGGATGTTGGTGGTCGTCCGCATTGACGCAAATAGAGACTTTCTAGATTTGCCACTGCTACTGCTAATAAAGTTGAAGTCCCAAGTCTACATGATGAGTTCATCTCCCGTACTCCACCATCGCAGGTGCTTGCTCTAAGTTGACAGTGTGATAATTGGTTTCATGTTGCATATGTTGTCTAGCCTATATTTCTTCTATTTTGATTAAATTGCACCCGCCGAGTTTATGCGTTATACATGTGCATATGACATGGCTTTTTGTGTCTAGAATACACTGCATCTATCTATCATACCATGTTCTTACATCAAAGTACTGCTGTTGTGTATCCCGCATTAGTCACTCATGATTGGACGCTTTTAACATGGCAGTTTGATAGTGGTTGCATCTTGCATTGATTTCTATGTTGTACTGCTTCTAATTTTTTGAATTGCCACTTATGACACGACACTTTTAACTTGGCAGAGTAATATTGGTTGCATCTTTCATATGGTGTCTAGCTTGCATTACTTCAATTTTCTTGAAAATATTTCTGCTTAGTTTACACATCGTAGCTGTGAATATGTCATGACGTCCTGTTTTTCTTACATATTCCATCCTCATATGGTTGTCTTACATCAAAGTATTGCTTGTCTCTATCATGCATCAATGTGTTCTGAAGAGCAATTTTATTCTTTTGTGTTGTGGCTACGGCTTGACATGGCAAAGTCAAAAAACAGCAAGGAAAATAATATAGTAGGGAGTGGTGTTACTCGTCGGGTGAAACGGAAAAGGATCTGCCATCGAGATTCTACTGGTACTTGCTACATCTTGAGCTTGCGTTGGTTTTCCTTGAAGAGGAAGGGTGATGCAGCAAAGTAGCGTAAGTATTTCCCTCAGTTTTTGAGAACCAAGGTATCAATCCAGTAGGAGGCTCCTCAAAAGTCCCACGCACATACACAAACAAACCAGAACATCGCAACCAACGCAATAAAGGGGTTGTCAATCCCTTCACGGGCACTTGCGAAAGTGAGATCTGATAGAGATAATATGATAAGATAAATATATTTTTGGTATTTTTATGATATAGATTGAAAAAGTAAAGATGCAAATAAAAGTAGATAATAAACTTTCTATGATAAAAGATAGACTCAGAGGCCATAGGTTTCACTAGTAGCTTCTCTCAAGATAGCACAAGTATTACGATGGGTGAACAAATTACTGTCGAGCAATTGATAGAAAAGAGAATAATTATGAGATTATCTAGGAATGATCATGTATATAGGCATCACGTCCGTGACAAGTAGACCGACTCCTGCCTGCATCTACTACTATTACTCCACACATCGACCGCTATCCAGCATGCACCTAGAGTATTAAGTTCATAGAGAACAGAGTAACACATTAAGAAAGATGGCATGATGTAGAGGGATAAACTCATGCAATATGATATAAACCCCATATTTTTATCCTCGATGGCAACAATACAATACGTGCCTTGCTGCCCCTGCTGTCACTAGGAAAGGACACTGCAAGATTGAACCCAAAGCTAAGCACTTCTCTCATTGCAAGAAAGATCAATCTAGTAGGCCAAACCAAACTTATAATTCGAAGAGACTTGCAAAGATAACTTAATCACACATAAAAAATTCAGAGGAGATTCAAATATTTCTCATAGATAAACTTGATCATAAACCCACAATTCATTGGATCTCGACAAACACACCGCAAAAAGAGTTACATTGAATAGATCTCCAAGAAGATCGAGGAGAACTTTGCATTGAGATTCAAAGAGAGAGAAGAAGCCATCTAGCTAATAACTATGGACCCGATAGTCTGTGGTAAACTACTCACAACTCATCGGAGAGGCCTTGGAGATGATGTAGAGGCCCTCCATGGTCGATTCCCCCTCCGACAGAGTGCTGGCGAAGGCTCCAATATGGGATCTCGCGGATACAGAAGGTTACGACGGTGGAAATAAGTTTTCGTGGTGCTCCTCGATGGTTTCAGGGTACGCGGGTATATATAGGAGGAAGAAGTAGGTCGGTGGACGCTCGAGGGGCCCACAAGGGTGGGGGCGCACCCACCTGTAGGGGGCGCTGGGCACCGTCATGGCCGCCTCCTCTGTTGCTTGACGTCCACTCCAAGTCCCCTGGATCACGTTTGTTCCAAAAAGATCGCTTCCGAAGGTTTCATTCCGTTTGGACTCTGTTTGATATTCCTTTTCTTCGAAACACTGAAATAGGCAAAAAAATAGCAATTCGGGCTGGACCTCCGGTTAGTAGGTTAGTCCCAAAATGATATAAAAGTGTAAAGTAAAGTCCATAAACATCCAAAACGGATAATATAATAGCATGGAACAATCAAAAATTATAGATACATTAGAGACATATCAAGCATCCCCAAGCTTAATTCCTGCTCGTCCTCGAGTAGGTAAATGATAAAAACAGAAATTTTTATGTGGAATGCTACCTAGCATAATTCTCAATGTAATTTCTTTATTGTGGCATGAATGTTCAGATCCAAATGATTCAAAATAAAATTTCAGATTGACATAAGAAATAGTAAAACTTCAAGCATACTAACTAAGCAATCATGTCTTCTCAAAATAACATGGCTAAAGAAAGTTCATCCCTACAAAATCATATAGTTTGGTCATGCTTCCATTTTCGTCACACAAGTATGCTCTCATCTTGCACACCCCCCATGACAAGCCAAGCAATTGTTTCATACTTTAGTAATCTCAAACTTTTTTTAACTTCCACGCAATACATGAGCGTGAGCCATGGATATAGCACTATGGGTGGAATAGAATATGATGATGGAGGTTGTGTGGAGAAGACAAAAAAGAAGAAAGTCTCATGTTAACGAGGCTAATCAACGGGTTATGGAGATGCCTATCATTTGATGTCAACATGAGGAGTAGGGATTGTCATGCAACGGATGCACTAGAGCTATAAATGTATGAAAGCTCAACAAAAGAAACTAGGTGGGTGTGCATCCAACTTGCTTGCTCACGAAGACCTAGGGCATTTTGAGGAAGCCCATCGTAGGAATATACAAGCCAAGTTCTATAATGAAAAATTCCCACTAGTATATGAAAGTGACAACATATGAGACTCTCTATATGAAGAACATGGTGCTACTTTGAAGCACAAGTGTGGAAAAGGATAGTAACATTGCCCTTTTTTATTTTTATTTTTCTTTTTCTTTTCTTTTTTGGGCCTTTCTTTTTTTGGCCTTTTTTTGCCTTTCTTTTTTTATTTGGGGACAATTCTCTAATAATGATTATCATCACACTTCTATTTATTTACAACTCATGAATTACAACTCAAGCTAGAACAAGATATGACTCTATATGAATGCCTCCGGCGGTTTACCGGGATGGGCAATGAATCAAGAGTGACATGTATGAAAAATTATGCATGGTGGCTTTGCCACAAATACGATGTCAACTCCATGATCATGCAAGGCAATATGACAATGATGGTGTGTGTCATGATAAACGGAACAGTGGAAAGTTGCATGGCAATATATCTCGGAATGGCTATGGAAATGCGATAATAGGTAGGTATGGTGGCTGTTTTGAGGAAGATATAAGGAGGTTTATGTGTGATAGAGTGTATCGTATCACGAGGTTTGGATGCACCGGCGAAGTTTGCACCAACTCTCAAGGTGAGAAAGGGCTATGCACGGTACCGAAGAGGCTAGCAATGATGGAAGTGTGAGAGTGTGTATAATCCATGGACTCAACATTACTCATAAAGAACTCATATACTTATTGCAAAAAACTACAAGTCATCAAAAACCAAGCACTATGCGCATGCTCCTAGGGGGATAGATTGGTAGGAAAAGACCATCGCTCGTCCCCGACCGCCACTCATAAAGATGGCAATCTAAGACACCTCATATTTCAAATTTGTTACACAACGGTTACCATACGTGCATGCTACGGGATTTGCCAACTTCAACACAAGCATTCTTTAAATTCACAATTACCCAACTAGCATGACTCTAATATCACCACCTCCATATCTCAAAACAATTATCAAGTATCACATTGATCATAGCATCCAATTCACTTCCTATGATAGTTTTTATTATACCCAACTTGGATGCCCATCATTCTAGGACCAATTTTATAACCATAGCAAATACCATGATGTTCTAAAAGACTCTCAAAATAGTATAAGTGAAGCATGAGAGGTCAACGATTTCTTAAAAATTAAGCCACCGCCGTGCTCCAAAAGATATAAGTGAAGTACTAGAGAAAAACTATCTAGCTCAAAAGATATAAGTGAAGCACATAGAGTGTTCTAATAAATTCCAACTCAAGTGGGTTTCTCCCAAAAGGTGTGTACAGCAAGGATGATTGTGGTAATCTAAAAAGAAAAGACTAATATCATACAATACGCTCCAAGCAAAACACATATCATGTGGCGAATAAAAATATAGCTCCAAATAAAGTTACCGATAGACGAAGACGAAAGAGGGGATACCTTCCGGGGCATCCCCAAGCTTAGGATTTTGGTTATCATTGAATATATTGGGGTGCCATGGGCATCCCCAAGCTTAGGCTCTTGCCACTCCTTATTCCATAGTCCATCAAATCTTTACCCAAAACTTGAAAACTTCACAACACAAAACTCAACAGGAAATCTCATAAGCTCCGCTAGTGCAAGAAAGAAAAACCACCACATAAGGTACTGTAATGAAATCATTCTTTATTTATATTGGTCTTAAACCTACTGTATTCCAACTTCTCTATCGTTCATACCCTACATAGTAGCCATAGATGCATCAAAATAAGCAAACAACACACGAAAAATAGAATCTGTCAAAAACAGAACAGTCTATAGCAATCTGTAACTCTCGAATACTTCTGGAATTCTAAAAATCCTACCAAAATAGGAAGTCCTGGGCAATTTGTATATTGATCTACATCCAAAAGAATCAACGCAAAATCACGTTTCTGCGAATTACTAAAATTATTTTTGTGCGTGCAAAGTTTCTGTTTTTCAGCAGAATCAAATTAACTATCACTGTAGGTTATCCTATAGGTTCTACTTGGCACAAACACTAATTAAAACATGAAAACACATCTAAACAGAAGCTATATGAAAAATTTATTACTAAACAGAAGCAAAAAGTAAGAAACAAAAATAAAATTGGGTTGCCTCCCAACTAGCGCTATTGTTTAATGCCCCTAGCTAGGCATTGATAATTTTAATGATGCTCACATAAAAGACAAGAATTAAAGCACAAATAGAGTGTCGATGTACTAGAGTAGGGGTACCCTAGTATCCCGAACTTGTGCACGGGCAGTTGCAACACCCCGCGGCAAGGCTTGCCGGGTGACCGCCAAGGTCCTCCGTGGTTCCTTTGGAGCCATTCAAGAACAAAGTATTTAAGCCAAGGAGACAAGGCCCCGGCAACAGGAGCTTGCCGGGAAGGCCAACCAAAACATTGCAAGGAACTTGCCGCGACGCGCCACGCGTCCCGGCAAGGCCCGGTGAGCAACAAGCTTCCGGGCGCGGCAAGACAACGGCCGCGGCAAGGCGCTTGCCGCGGCAGGCAACCACTCTGTACCCGCGCTCCAGCACATCCACCAACGTGTCGCCCTGGGGGCCTTTCCAGGCGCGCGTGGTGAGAGGCTGTGCAGCCAGCGGTGCGCTGTGGCATGCGACGCTGACAAGATTGCCATCGTGGCGAGCGGTGGCGTCCCTGACGGTCCTTTTCTGCACTATTTGGGCGATGAGACGGGCATTTAATGCCCTTGTCCCCTGCCGTCAGGGTTAGATAGTATGTACTGTGCATGTAGTTGTACCAACCACCCCTCTCTTTCCATTTTTACCCTTGTCTACGTTGCCACCTGTCGGTGACCCCTTGAGCATATAAAAGGAGGCTCATGCGCAACGTAGAGGGGGGAGTTTGGAAACCAGAGAACACTCACGCTCGGTCTCGTGTGTACTGTAGCACTCAGCGCACCCGAGCAAGAACTCAATACGATCAGACAAGCAGCAGTAGGAGTGTTATCTCTTCGGGGAGCTCCGAAGCTGGGTAAATCGCTCGTGTGTCTCGCCTCGATCCGCTCTTCATGCGATCTCCGCCCCCCGTCGAACCGAAAGGGGCTCGGTCCGCCGGTCCCCATAGGTGTTCGTGGATCAGCTTCCCCGACATCTTTGGCGCGCCAGGTAGGGGGCATTGAGATTGTGTGAACCTGATCCGGCGTTCATACGAGCTAGACCTTCAACTTCTATATCGACATGCCACCGAAGAAGAAGACTTCGGCGGCAGCTGTTCCGTCCACGTCGATCCCACCACCACCGGAGCAAATGAGTGGTGGGGAAGACGCCGGTGGAAGAACAGACATTGACGAGGGAGCTCACGACGCTGCCAGGTCCAAGGACAAGGCTGCGCAGACCTCGGCGTCCGTACATGTTCGCGCCCATCTCAGGAGGCGCAGGACCGACAGCGTCATGGTACTCGCAGTACCATACGTTTGTTGGGCCAAGATCGAGCTGGTGGATCTCGGGGTGCTCAAGACCAGCATGCACGCCAACATGCTGGCACGAGCGAGGCACGGTCGCCTGGATGGGATACTGCTCCTTCTAACATAGTTAGAAGTCCGAGCATATCCCGCTCCTCGCACCATTCGCCACTGCCACCCACCACTCCAGCAAAAGCTTTGGCGCGAGCTCAACTGCTCCTGGATTATCCTCCAATGGAAGACAAGATCGACGGATGGAGGGCCACCATTCAGAGTCTCATCGGCTTCGCCAACGGCGACACTCTGCGGCAGCCGAGCACATCGCTGCCGCGGTAGGACCGCCAGGCACGAGCCAATGGCGACGAAACCGGTGGGGGTGCAACCACCAGGCACTCTCCACCCCGAAGGCCAAGATCGCCGACTCGCCGGATCAACCTCGATAGCGACTCCACCGCATCGTCAGATCCACGAGCTCGCCGCGATCAGCGCCAAGTTCTTCATGAACGACAACAAGAAGACGCTCGTACTCGCATCGAGCGCCGAAGAGAAGCGCGACGTCAATCAGACCAGCGCGCTGGGCCCTCTGTCGACATGCATGCGCCAGGGGAACCAGGCGACTTGCCGTACGCGGTAGGTTGCCCTGCGTTCACTCGTGAGCTGCGGCAAGTCCAGTGGCCCAGCACGAAGAATTTCAAGCCAGACGTGCCAGAGAAGTACGACGGCAAGTCGCATCCGTCGGAGTTCCTCAGCATCTACACCATCGCGGTGCAAGCTGCCGGGGGACGGGACGACAAGATCCTTGCCAACTACTTCTCGCTGGTGCCCAAACCCAATGTCAGATCCTGGCTCATGCACTTGCCGGACAACTCCATATCCGACTGGGCAGACCTATGCCATCAGTTTGTCGGCGCCTTTACAGGCGGCCACAAGCCTCATGGCCAAGAGAGCGATCTTCATCTACTCGCCCAGAAGGAAGGAGAACCCCTGCGCAAGTACATTGAGAGATTCAGCCGTGTACAGCACAACATCCCAGATGTCCACCCTACCGCAGTAATCAGCGCGTTCCATCAGAACATGCGGAACCGCAGGATGCGGGAGGAGATGGCGATGTGCAAGATCAGAGACGTCAGTGAGCTATATGCCCTGGCCGACAAGTGTGCACGTGCTGAGGAAGGGAGGAAACTCCCCGGAGAGAATACAGGAGCAGGAGGATCTGATAGTGAGGAGACTGCCCCGGCAAGGAAAAACCGGCGGCGGAACAACAGGAAGAAGAAAGGCAAAGAGGTGCTAGTCATTGAGCAGTCCGGCAAGAAAGCCAAAGCTGGTAGCTCCGGCAAGGAGATTGCCGCGGGCACCAGCTACCAGGCTGTGGCGATCGCCGACAAGCAGGACGGCACCAACAAGCAGTACTACAAGATCCACCGCACCAAGGGCCATGACCTTCAGAGCTGCAAGATGGTCGAGCAGCTTGTCGAGCAGCAAAAGGCTGAATACGAGCGACACGACAAGGAGAAAGCCCAGGAAGGTGCTGGAGGAGCTGGCAAGAAACGCCCCGGCCGAGGGGGACGCCGCGGCAAGGCCAAGCAGCGGCAAGGAGACAGGCCTCCCCGCGGCCGCGACAAGGATGAAGATGACGACGACGATGAAGATATGGATGATGACGAGACCGATGAGCAGGAGTTCCAGAAAGCCACAGAGGTCCTGTGCGTTGACGGCGGTGCTTCTCTGCATACTTCACACCGCCAACTCAAGCAGTGGGTGTGGGAAGTCAATGCGGCAGAACCACCCATCGAGTCACACAAGCCTCTGAAATGGTCCAGCATGCCTATCATCTTTGATATTGAGGATCACCCTGACCGCATAACTGCGGTCGGGTGCTTGCTGATGTTGGTTTCACCAACTATCCGCAACCTCAAGGTCACTAAGATGCTAGTTGACGGCGGGGCTGGCTTGAACTTGATCTCCTCCGGGGTACTCCAGAAACTCCAGATCCCTGATGGAGAACTCGAAGAGACCGACACATTCCAAGGAATCAATCCGGGAAGGAGCAAGCCGAAGGGAAAGATTACATTGCCGGTGACATTTGGCAGCGAGTTGAACTTCAGAACTGAGAGGGTCACTTTTGACGTTGCTGATTTTCCATTACCTTACAATGGGATACTAGGCCGTCCAGCACTCGCCAAATTCATGGCAGCCTCTCACTATGCATACAAAACACTGAAGATGCCAGGCCCGATAAGTGTCATCTCTGTCCCTGGCGACAAGAAGGATGCTCTTATCTGCGCCGACAAGATCTACCGGGAAGCAGCAGCAGCAACAAATCGCAAGTCACTCGCCGTTGAAGCTCCCGGGGCGAAGAAGAAGATCAAGTCCGGCAAGAGTTCTGATGCCCACTTCGGCAAGCGCACCTCTTCGGAGTGCTGCGCTACCGTCGAGGACGCACCATTGAGCTCCACCGGCAAGTGTAAGAAGACAATGGCAGCTCCACTAGAGACCAAGAAGGTGTCCGCCAAGGAGGATGGCACTGGTGGTACCTTCACTATCAGTGCCACTCTCGACCCTAAATAGGAAAGCGCGCTCGTTGCTTTCCTGCAGGCGAATGTCGACGTATTTGCATGGCAACCATTTGACATCCCCGGTGTTCCCAGGAGAGTAATCGAGCACCATCTTGCCGTCTGTCCTCATGCGCGGCCTGTCAAGCAGAAAGTTAGGAAACAGGCACTGGAGCGCCAAGAATTCATCGCAGAAGAAATCAAGAAATTGGAAGCAGCAGGCCTTGTCAGAGGAGTGCTCCATCCTACGTGGTTGGCCAATCCTGTAGTCGTGCGTAAGGCAAACGGGAAATGGAGGCTTTGTATCGAGTTTACCGATGTCAATAAAGCTTGTCCCACAGACCCGTTTCCCTTGCCACGCATCGACCAGATTGTTGACTCCACGGTCGGATGTGACTTGCTTTCATTTCTTGATGCATACTCAGGATACCATCAGATCTTCATGGCAGAAGAGGATGAGGAGAAAACCGCATTCATCACCCCATGTGGCACATACTGTTTTGTACGGATGCCCTTCGGTTTAAAGAATGCTGGTTCAACATTTGCTAGGGTAGTCCACGACGCTTTTGAGCCGCAAATGCACAGAAATGTGGAAGCCTACATGGATGACATAGTGGTTAAGAGCAAGGACAAGGCAACTCTGATTCAAGATTTAGACGAAACCTTTGCAAATCTGCGCAAGATCAACCTCAAGCTTAACCCCGAGAAGTGTGTGTTTGGAGTCCCTTCCGGCAAGCTTCTCAGGTTCTTCGTGTCTCAGCGAGGAATTGAAGCCAATCCCGATAAGATCAAGGCCATTGAGCAGATTGAAGCACCAAAGCGCGTCAAGGATGTACGAAGACTTGCCGGTTGCGTAGCTGCTCTCAGCAGGTTTATTTCTAGGTCCGCTGAGCGCGCCCTGCCATTTTTCAAAATATTGAAAAAGGAAGGTCCAATGAAATGGACTCCGGAGGCGGAGGCTGCGCTGCAGGACTTAAAGAGATACCTGTCCTCCACTCCAACACTTGTCGCACCTAAGCCACAAGAGAAGTTGCTGCTATATATAGCGGCAACCAATCAAGTGGTTAGTGTTGCGTTAGTAGCGGAGAGAGAGGCGGATGATGAGCCAGCAACCACGGCAGAGGCATCCAGCGACAAGCAAGGGACTTCACCGGCAAGCTCTGGTCCCGACAAAGATGGATCTGTGCAGGAGCGTGACAAGATGCAGAAAAGAATGGTGCAGCGCCCAGTTTACTTTGTCAATTCCCTTCTGCAGTGGGCTGGATTAAGGTACTCTGGTGTGCCAAAATTGCTTTTCGGCCTTCTCATGGCCTCGAGAAAGCTGCGCCATTACTTCCAAGCACATGAGATCACAGTCGTCACTCGTTTTCCGCTGAAGAGGATACTGCAAAATCCAGAAGCAACAGGCAGGATTGTCGAGTGGGCACTGGAACTGTCAAGCTTTGGCCTCAAGTTTGAGAGCACTTCAACTATCCAAAGAAGAGCATTGGCAGAGTTCATAGCAGAATGGACGCCAACACAAGATGAATAAATTCCAGAGACAAGCATCCCCGTCAAGGAAGCAAGCAAAGAGTGGCTGATGTACTTTGATGGTGCCTTCTCGCTGCAAGGCGCCGGTGCGGGCGTGCTACTTGTTGCACCCACCGGAGAGCACCTCAAGTACGTAGTCCAGATGCACTTTCCCAAGGAGCAAGCAACGAACAATACTGCAGAGTATGAAGGTTTGCTTGCCGGTCTCAGGATCGCAGCAGACCTTGGGATCAAGAAGCTCATTGTCAGGGGTGACTCACAGCTTGTCGTCCGCCAAGTGAACAAGAACTATCAGAGTCCGTTGATGGAAGCTTACGTGGATGAAGTGAGGAACCTAGAAGAACACTTTGACGGCCTGCAGATGGAACATGTTCCAAGAGCTCAGAACGACATTGCCGATGGCCTGTCAAAGTGCGCCGCACTTAAGTTACCTGTGGAACCAGGGATCTTTGTGCTCAAGCTGACTCAACCATCTGTAACGCCATCAACTGGACAGAGCAAGAAGAGGAAATTGATTTCTGGTGACTATTTTCCGGCAGAGCTCCCCGAAGCCACCGCCAAGAAGGTCCTCAAAATCAACACCAAGGATGCTGAGGAGCAGTCTGCTCCGGCGAGCCCTAGGGCTTGTTCTGTTGAAGCAGACGCTCCCGACAAGGTTTGCTCCGGCAAGCTTGCCGGGGAATGTCAAGCTCCGGCTGAGCCGCAGGTTCTTGCCGTAGAAGCGGATGTTCCCGCAGCAGCAGATGTGCCTTTAGTCCTTGTTGTCGAGCCGCAAGCTCCAACATGGGCACAGCAGATTGTCCTTTTCCTTCAGACAGGAGAACTTCCCGAAGAGCAAGAAGAAGCGGAAAGAGTAGCCCGGCAGTCAAGTATGTACCAGTTTGTTGACAACAGACTGTACAGAAGAAGACTCAACAGTGTGAAATTGAAGTGTATTCGCTGGGAAGACAGACAAAAGCTGTTGGCAGAGATACATGGAGGCATATGTGGCCACCACATTGGCGCAAGAGCACTTGCCGGCAAAGCGTTCCGGCAAGGTTTCTTTTGGCCGACAGCCCTCCAGGATGCAACTGCACAAGTAACCAAGTGTGAAGCGTGCCAGTTCCATTCCAAGCAGATACACCAGCCAGCTCAAGCTCTCCAGACGATCCCTTTATCCTGGCCATTTTCAGTCTGGGGGCTCGACATCCTTGGCCCCTTTCCCCGAGCTGTCGGGGGCTTTGAGTACTTGTACGTCGCAATCGACAAGTTCACAAAGTGGCCAGAAGTGGAACCAGTGAGGAAGGTGACAGCACAGTCAGCAGTCAAGTTCTTCAGGTCGATTGTTTGTCGTTTCGGGATCCCTAACAGGATCATCACCGACAACGGCACGCAATTCACGAGCCGCACCTTCATGCACTACATCCAAGATCTTGGCGCCAAGGTCTGCTTCGCTTCTGTTGCTCATCCAAGAAGCAACGGTCAAGCGGAGAGGGCGAATGCTGAAGTGCTGCGCGGGCTCAAGACCAGAACTTTCGACAGGCTGCGCAAGTGCGGAAGGAACTGGATTGAGGAGCTGCCGGTGGTTCTTTGGTCGATCAGGACGACACCAAATCGAGCCACTGGCCAGACACCTTTCGCTCTAGTCTATGGAGTAGAGGCAGTTCTCCCCACGGAACTCGTATACGGGTCACCTCGAGTGCTCGCTTATGATGAGCTTGAGCAAGAGCAGCTGCGACAAGATGACGCGCTGCTCCTTGAGGAGGACCGTCTTCAGGCTGCTATACGAGCTGCTCGATTCCAGCAAGCTTTGCGCCGCTACCATAGCCGCAAAGTTAATGCCAGAAGTTTCGAGGAAGGCGACCTTGTTCTTCGGCGCGTTCAGTCCGCCTAGAATTCCAACAAGTTGACACCGAAGTGGGAAGGCCCTTACCGGGTGAAACGAGTCACTAGGCCTGGCGCAGTCCGCCTTAAGACCGAAGATGGCATTCCGGTGAGCAACTGCTGGAACATTGAGCATCTTCGTAAGTTTTACCCGTAAGGCGCGGTTGCCGGAACTTGTTCCGGCAACCACCTTTTGTACAAGTCTTGCCGATGTTGCATGTAATCCTTTGTACAAAGCCGGGCACAGAACCCGTGCATAAGTAAACTTCATGTGCTCCGCACATCTTGTCAATTTCATGCTTTCTACTTTCTTTGCATGTGTTATCTGACACTTTGTGCACCACCTACCCCCGGTAAGCAATAACGAGCCGTAAGGCTCCATATCTTTATTTTCTCTTCTTTCTTTTTCTCAAAAAGGAAAGGAAGGTTCCCTCGCACACAAGTTTGCCGGGGGGATAGGAGAAGATAATGGTGTGGACCTAGCATCGTTCAAGGAAGTTTCGCCTTACTGGAAAGCAAACGACAGAAAAGCTAAGTTGCCAAAGTTTGAGCAATCAGTTTTAAATTTTTAAGTTATCTTCCTCGAACGACCGTACTTTGTATGGAAAACCTGTGCGCGGAGGAACCAACTCGTAGCTAGTTGCGCCCTTACTTTGTTTCGAGTCCGCTCAACAACTTAAGTGAGCTGCGACTAGTTGCGACAAGGTTTCTTGTCAGAAGCGGCACCGCCAGCAGGCTGCTGACGTCCCGCACTCAGCGCTCGCGGCTCAGGTGCCTGCGCCGACAAGCTCCCTAAAAGCGTAGGGCAAAAACATACAAAGGAAGGAATCAAGTAAAGGAAATAACATAGCAATCTCTACCCAAAATAGAGTTATATTACAAGATAGCTTGTCGCAGCTCTAATAGATTGTTCTCGTGACATGACCAGCAGCGACAAAGAGAAAGAGAAAACGGGCGGCCTAATCTACGCGATCGCCCTCAACCCTCTTGATCCCGCTCACCTTGTCCACAATGGGTGCGACAAGGGCTTTGAGCGCTTCCAGATCAGCATCCGGCGGCAGGGACTTGAGGACGTTGGTGAAGTTGAGGCCTGGGTTGCGGAAGGCCACCTTCATCAGCACCTTCTAGAGAGCTCCTGCGCAGATCTTGCATGACTCGTCGGCCAGCTGCTTTGGGATCTTCTCCCAGAGTCGTTGGAGGGCCGTCGCCACGCCTTTGAAGAACAAGCTGAGCTTGGTGCTAGGTTGGAGGTGCTCGTCGGAGGAGTACCCGAGATCCTCCATCCCCAGCTACGCCAGCTCCCCGTCGATGGCGGTGGCAAGATCCACAAGACCCTCAGTCCAGTGCTCCACAGTCTCCCTGAAAGCGTCGTGGGCGGCAGCAGCATTCGCCAGCAGCGCCTCATCGGCCTTGATCTTCTCCGACAAGGCCACCTCCCGCTCCCTGGCGCCGTCCAGCGTCTGAGTCAAAGTAGCCAACTTCAACTCGAGATCTGCAATGGAATCCTTGGCGGTGCTGAGCTCCTTGCTCCTCTCAGCGAGAAGACCCTGCAGCTCACCATGAGCGGCAGCGTCCTTCTCGCGCTCACGCTTGAGCGCGGCAAGCTCCTCACCGCTCGCCCTGAGATCGGCTTCCAGCTGCGCCACCTTCGTCTCCAGCTCCTTCTGGGCGGCCTCGGCAGCTGCGGCAGCATCCCTTGCTTCCTTGAGAGCCCCTCCAATTCCTTGCTCGCGCGCGGCAAGCTCCTCCTCGTAGCTGTCAAGGTTAACCTTGTGTTGCGCCAACTCACCTTCCCGCGCGGATAGCTTCTCGGCAGGAAGCCGCTGCTCCTCTTCAACTTCAGCCTTCTCGAGGAGAAAGGCTTTCCGCTCCTCGAGAAGTTGCTCCCGCTCCTCCGCCAGGGACCGGAGAGCTTCCTGTCTGAGACCCCGGAGCTCCTCCGCCCGCTCCTCGATGTCCACTCCCGCTTTCGCGAGAAGTGCTTCTCGGGATGCCAGCTTGGCTTGTCGGGCGCGGTAGAGCGACAACAGCTTCCGCAGCAGCCGCTCCTCCTTAGGCTCGTCGCTGCTGCTGCTTGGCGTGTCGACCAACGTCAACCTAGCGGAGGCGAGCACCTCTCCATCTAGAATCTCTCCTTCGACCGGCGCCCTGGAGCTTGACGCCCAGGGGAGCTTGATGAAGATGCCATCGCCGGCCTTCAAGTAGCCGCCGGGCTGGGGCTCTTCGGAGCCTCTGCAGCAGCGGCGGAGGGATCGGCAGTCGGCGCAGCGCCTGGCGCTCCTGCGGCCTCGGGGCCGTCAGTGCGATCGCCGGGTCCCTCGCCAGCTTCAGCGGAGGCAGCCTTGGCAGCCTCTTCGCCGGCAGGATCATCAGCGCGGGCTTCTCCTTCGGTGGCAGCGGTGTCGTCGGTGTCGCCGCGCGCGCCCTCCTCGCCGGCGACCTCGGTCTCCATTGGCTCCGTGGCAGATGGATCTGACGAAGGGAAGAAGGAGAAAAGTCAAGCAAATACCCAAAAAGAAAATCAGAAGAAGAAGAAGAACCCAGGGGAAGTTTTCAAGCAAAAGGATTACCTGCGCTGGGATCTGCAGTCGTGGTCTCAACCATCGGAGGATCACTGGTGTTGTCCCTTGCCAGAGAACTGTCCCTTGTCGGGGAGTTGTCCCTTGCTGGAGAACGCTCCCTTGCCGGGGAATCCTCCCTTGGCGGTGTAGTCGAAGCTGATGGCATCTCGGGAGCGGCTTCCGGGCCCTCCTTGTGAGGCTGCTCTGCTCCTGCACAAACCAACAGTCAGATATCAGCAAAGAAAGATCACCTATGCGCGCCTGACAGCAGGAAGTAAACCATATACTTACGCTGAGGGCTGCGCTGGGGGCTGCTTTGGGGAATGGTTGCCGGGTCCGACAAGGTGGTCTCAGGCATGTCCTCTGCCGTCGCGGTGGGGTCGTCCTCGATGACAATCACCGGGACCTTGGCACTCTTCGCCACTCTCTGGGCCAGCGTCCTAAAAAGGAATGGGTTCAGGGTGAAGCAAGTCAGACACAAGGCAAAGCAACAAAATTGAAGAGTTACAAGAACAGCGAAGAATCTTACTCTTATTCTTCCTCGTCGGAGCTGAGCGCGGAGAGATCGAAGTCCGGCTCGCCTCCGGTGCGATGAGGCGGAGGAGTAGGTTCCATTGTCCGCTTCGCGGGGGCAGTAGCGGTGGACCGGGAAGACCCCGCCCCAGTTGCCGCAGCGGCGTGAGGCGCTCCCGCGGCAACTGTGCTTGCAGTGGTAGAGCGTGTCGTCCGGCTCGGCAGCTGTTGGCTCGCCTCCCGCCCCGCTACGTCTGCGGCCTTGCGGAGGCGCCTTCTTGGCGGGGCTGGGGGCTCCGCCTGCGGCAAGCTGTCTGAAGGCTCGGACCCGACAAGCCCTCCCTCGCCGGGCTCGCTCGACTCACCCTCGGGCCCGACAGGCTCTTCCTCGCCAGCAAACTCCTCATGCTCGGCAAGGCTTGCCGCCTCTGCTGCCTCTGCCTCCTCCACAGTGAATCCAAACTCACTCACGGCAGCGGCTGCTGCCGCCTCTTCCAGCCTGGTGGCGATGCGCTGCATCTCCACGTCGGTGGTGTCGCGAGTAAGGATCTTCTGCTCGTCGGCGCGGACCGGCACTTCTACCAGGCCGTCAAAGAAATCCCGCACGACGTCGTCTGCAGGCTCTTGCCAAGTCGGGACGATTCCGTGTGAGTCGCACAGTGGCATCATTGCGCGGATGCGGTCGAGCGCGGAGTTGTTGCACAACGGAACGACACCCCTCGGCAGCATGAATGGATGTTGGGGATCGCGCTTGAACAGCTCCAGGAGCATCGCGTCCAGCGCCAGGACGGTGAAGTTGAAGTTGAGGCCAGGGCGCAGCCTCATGATATCCGCCGAGTTTTGGAACTCCCGGGCGGGTCTCCTCCTCTCCTGCAGGGGGGCGATGCGGCGGCGAAGAAAATCTGTGCCAACGGCGCCTACGGTGAGCCCGGCAAGCCTGAGGCATATGATCTGTGTGACGGCAATCTTCAACCTATCGTCTTCCGGGGCCGTTGCTCCAATCATTGCCACGCACTATTGGGGCTTGGCGCAGGGTAGTGAATGGCTGCGGGTTCTCCTCGACAATCCAGCACCACTCTGCTCTCCATTCCTCCCACTTGCTGTGGAGCTCTCCCTCCAAATAAGCTTCCTTCTTGCCAACTCTCGAGATCCAAGCAATCCCGCCGGCAAGAGGCTCCCCTCTCTCAACTCGGGGCATAAAGAAGTGGCGAAAAAGGGCTACGTTTGGGTGGACTCCAACAAAGTTTTCACAGAGATGTGCGAAAACTGCCATGGTCAGAACGGCGTTGGGGGTGAAGTCAAGGAGGCGGAACCCGTAGGTGTTCATGATGTCACAGAAGAATTCAGAGAAAGGCGGGCAGAGCCCGCAGTAGAAGGACAGCGCGAAGAAGGGATACCCGTTCGGAGCCAGTCTCGAAGCGGTAGCCGGGAGTACCTTCGTGCGCGGATGCGCTCGCGTCTCCGTCGACCAGAAGAGATAGTAGTACTCCCTCAGCTCCTTTGCGTCAAGCTGAGGGGGGAAGATGGCCCGCTCCTTTCGCAGCACCGCGAGCCGCTGCGCCTCGGCCGACTTCACGCCCTTCCCCTTGTCGGCTTTCGGAGCCATGGGGGAGGCGGTGGGGGAGATCGACGGCGTTGGTGGTGCTGGTGGCAATGGGGGGCGGAGCGCTGCTCTCTTTCAGCTTCGGGAAGAAGGGGGGAGCGGCGGAGATTTGTGAAAATGGAGTAACAACCGGCAAGATGGGCGAACTGCCCCTGTTTCCCCGGCTTATAAAGAGGGAGGGGGCAGACGTTTCGTCCTTCCAAATAAAGAAACCACCCATGATCTCTCCCTGACAAGATTGCCATCGTGGCGAGCGGTGGCGTCCCTGACGGTCCTTTTCTGCACTGTTTGGGCGATGCAGACGGGCATTTAATGCCCTTGTCCCCTGCCGTCAGGGTTAGGTAGGATGTACTGTGCAGGTAGCTGTACCAACCACCCCTCTTTTTCCATTTTTACCCTTGTCTACGTTGCCACCTGTCAGTGACCCCTTGAGCATATAAAAGGAGGCCCATGCGCAACGTAGAGGGGGGAGTTTGGAAACCAGAGAACACTCACGCTTGGTCTCGTGTGTACTGTAGCACTCAGCGCACCCGAGCAAGAACTAAATACGATCAGACAAGCAGCAGTAGGAGTGTTATCTCTCCGGGGAGCTCCGAAGCTGGGTAAATCGCTCGTGTGTCTCGCCTTGATCCGCTCTTCGTGCGATCTCCGCCCCCCGCCGAACCGAAAGGGGCTCGGTCCGCCGGTCCCCATAGGTGTTCGTGGATCATCTTCCCCGACATAGAGAATCATAGAACACATGATAAACACATCTAAGTCTAACATACTTCCTATGCATAGGCATTTTATAAGCAAACATATTACCATAGCAAGCAAAAATCAGCATATGCAAGGAAGAAGAAAGAGACGATAGCAATCGTAACATGAAGAGAGGCAATTTAGTAACATGAAAATTTCTACCACCATATTTTCCTATCTCATAATAATTACATATGGGATCATAAGCAAATTCAACAAAATAGCTATCGCATAAAATATTTTCAACACGATCCACATGCATGTAGAGTTGACACTCTTCCAAAATAGTGGGATTAACATTAACTGAAGTCATGACCTCTCCAAGCCCACTTTTATAAAAAAAATCATAAGATTGATCAAAATCCAAATATGTGGGATCTAAAGTTGACACTCTTCCAAACCCACTTTCAATAATATTGCAAACACTATTATCAATCTCATACTCATCATGGGGGTTAAATAAATTTTCAAGATCAAAAGAAGAATCACCCCAATCATGATCATTGCAATAAGTAGTAGACATAGCAAAACTAGCATCCCCAAGCTTAGGATTTTGCATATTATTAGCACAATTGACATCAAAAGAATTTATAGTAACATCATTGCAATCATTCTTTTACTTGAAGGAACTAGCAAGTATGGGTGCAATAGCAACGATCTCATGTTTAACATAAGGAACTATAGCAAATTCATCTTCATAAGTATTGGCATCATGGCCACAAGAATAGCAAGCATCATGTTCATCAAGGGATATTTCAATCAAATCATCGGAATCATAATTATCTATAGATTCATGCATATCATTATTTTATCCCAAAGCAACGGTCATTCTCTCAATAAATTCTTTGACATAGACATTATAAGCATAGTTTTCATAGCAATATTTAAGCATGTAAAAAATTTCAGATTCGTAGAGAGTAATATCATACTTTTCAATCAAAGAAGCAACTTCATAAGCACCCTTAAAAGCAACAAATTCTTCAATTTGTTCAATATCATAGTAACTATAAACACCCTTTGCATAAGAAGAAAAGATTTTATTCTCATTAAACTCACATAGGTAGGTGCTACGTCTTGAGCTTGCGTTGGTTTTCCTTGAAGAGGAAAGGGTGATGCAGCAGAGTAGCGTAAGTATTTCCCTCACTTTTTGAGAACCAAGGTATCAATCCAGTAGGAGGCTCCTCAAAAGTCCCACGCACCTACACAAACAAACAAAGAACTCGCAACCAACACAACAAAGGGGTTGTCAATCCCTTCATGGCCACTTGCGAAAGTGAGATCTGATAGAGATAATAAGATAAGATAAATATATTTTTGGTATTTTATAATATAGATGCAAAAAGTAAAGATGCAAATAAAAGTAGATTGAAAGCTTATATGATAAAAGATAGACCCGGGGGCCATAGGTTTCACTAGTGGCTTCTCTCAAGATAGCATAAGTATTACGGTGGGTGAACAGATTACTATCGAGCAATTGATAGAAGAGCGAATAATTATGAGATTATCTAGGCATGATCATGTATATAGGCATCACGTCCGCGACAAGTAGACCGACTCCTGTCTGCATCTACTACTATTACTCCACACATCGACCGCTATCCAGCATGCATCTAGAGTATTAAGTTCATAAGAACAGAGTAACGCATTAAGAAAGATGACATGATGTAGAGGGCTAAACTCATGCAATATGATATAAACCCCATCTTTTTATCCTAGATGGCAACAATACAATACGTGCCTTGCAACCCTTTCTGTCACTGAGTAAGGACACCGCAAGATTGAACCCAAAGCTAAGAACTTCTCCCATGGCAAGAAAGATCAATCTAGTAGGCCAAACCAAACTGATAATTTGAAGAGACTTGCAAAGATAACTCAATCATACATAAAATAATTCAGAGAAGATTCAAATATTTCTCATAGATAAACTTGATCATAAACCCACAATTCATCCGATCTCGACAAACACACCGCAAAAAGAGTTTACATCGAATAGATCTCCACAAGAGAGGGGAGAACATTGTATTGAGATCCAAAAAGAGAGAAGAAGCCATCTAGCTAATAACTATGGACCCGAAGGTCTGTGGTAAACTACTCACAACTCATCGGAAGGGCTATGGTGTTGATGTAGAAGCCCTCCATGGTCGATTCCCCCTCCGGCGGAGCGCCGGCGAAGGCTCCAAGATGGGATCTCGCGGATGCAGAAGGTTACGGCGGTGGAAATTGTTTTTCGTTGGCTCCCTGGATGTTTTCAGTGTACGTAGGTATATATAGGAGGAACAAGTACGTCGGTGGCCGCTCGTGGGGCCCAGGAAACAGGGGGCGCGCCCAGGAGGGGTGGGCGTGCCCTCCTATCTCCTGGCCGCCTCGTTTGCTTCTTGACCTGCACTCCAAGTTCTCTGGATCACGTTCATTCCAAAAATCACGCTCCCGAAGGTTTCATTCTGTTTGGACTCCGTTTGATATTCCTTTTCTTCGAAATACTGAAATAGGCAAAAAAACAGCAATACGGGTTGGGCCTCCGGTTAGTAGGTTAGTCCCAAAAATGATATAAATGTGTAAAATAAATCCCATAAACATCCAAAAGGGGTAATATAATAGCATGGAACAATCAAAAATTATAGATACGTTGGAGACATATCAAGCATCCCCAAGCTTAATTCCTACTCGTCCTAGAGTAGGTAAATGATAAAAACAGAATTTTTGATGTGGAATGATACCTAGCATAATTCTCAATGTAATTTTCTTTATTGTGGCATGAATGTTCAGATCCAAATGATTCAAAATAAAAGTTCATATTGACATAAGAAATAGTAACACTTTAAGGATACTAATCAAAGCAATCATGTCTTGTCAAAATAACATGGCTAAAGAAAGTTATCCCTACAAAATCATATAGTCTGGCTGTTGCTCTATCTTCATCACACAAAGTATTTAATCATGCACAACCCCGATGACAATCCAAGCAATTGTTTCATACTTTAGTAATCTCAAACTTTTTCAACTTTCACGCAATACATGAGCGTGAGCCATGGAGATAGCACTATATGTGGAATAGAATGGTGGTTGTGGAGAAGACAAAAAAGGAGAAGATAGTCTCACATCAACTAGGCGTATCAACGGGCTATGGAGATGCCCATTAATAGATATCAATGTGAGTGAGTAGGGATTGCCATGCAACGGATGCACTAGAGTTATAAATGTATGAAAGCTCAACAAAAGAAACTAAGTGGGTGTGCATCCAACTCGCTTGCTCATGACGACCTAGGGCATTTTGAGGAATCCCATCATTGGAATATACAAGCCAAGTTCTATAATGAAAAATTCCCACTAGTATATGAAAGTGACAACATAGGAGACTCTCTATCATGAAGATCGTGGTGCTACTTTGAAGCACAAGTGTGGTAAAAGGATAGTAGCATTGTCCCTTCTCTCTTTTTCTCTCATTTTTATTCCTTTATTCTTTTTTTCTCTTTTTTATTTTTTTCTTTGGCCTTTTTTTCTTTTGGCCTTTCTCTCTTTTTTTTCTTTTGTAAAGTCTGAAGTCTCATCCCGACTTGTGGGGGAATCATAGTCTCCATCATCCTTTCCTCACTGGGACAATGCTCTAATAATGAAGATCATCACAGTTTTATTGATTTACAACTCAAGACTAGAACAAAATATGACTCTATATGAATGCCTCCAGCGTTGTACCGGGATATGCAATGAATCAAGAGTGACATGTATGAAAATTATGAAGGTGTCCTTGCCACAAATACAATGTCAACTACATGATCATGCAAAGAGCAATATGACAATGATGATGCGTGTCATATAAACGGAACGATGGAAAGTTGCATGGCAATATATCTCGGAATGGCTATGGAAATGCCATAATAGGTAGGTATGGTGGCTGTTTTGAGGAAGGTATATGGTGGGTGTATGGTACCGGCAAAAGTTGCGCGGCACAGGAGAGGCTAGCAAAGGTGGAAGGGTGAGAGTGCTATAATCCATGGACTCAACATTAGTCAAAAGAACTCATATGCTTATTGCAAAAATCTACAAGTCATCAAAAACAAAGTATTATGTGCATGCTCCTAGGGGGATAGATTGGTAGGAAAAGACCATCGCTCGTCCCCGACCTCCACTCATAAGGAAGACAATCAATAAATAAAATTGTGCTCCAACTTCATCACAAAGCGGCTCACCATACATGCATGCTACGGGAATCACAAACTTCAACACAAGAATTCTTTAAATTCATAATCACCAAACTAGCATGACTTTTAATATCACTACCTCCATATCTCAAAACAATTATCAAGTATCAAATTGATCATAGCACCCAATTCACTTCCTATGATAGTTTTTATTATACCCAACTTGGATGCCTACCATTCTAGGACCAATTTTATAATCATAGCAAATACCATGCTGCTCTATGAGACTCTCAAAATAATATAAGTGAAGCATGAGAGACTAGCAATTTCTACAAAATTAAGCCACCATCATGCTCTAAAAGATATAAGTGAAGCACTAGAGCAAAAACTATCAAGCTCAAAAGATATAAGTGAAGCACATAGAGTATTCTAGCAAATTCAATCAAGTGGGATTCTACCACAAAGGTGTGTACAGCAAGGATGATTGTGGTAAACTAAAAATCAAATACTAATATAATACACGACGCTCCAAGCAAAACACATATCATGTGGCGAATAAAAATATAGCTCCAAGTAAAGTTACCAATGAACGAAGACGAAAGAGGGATGCCTTCCCGGGGCATCCCCAAGATTAGGCTTTTGGCTATCCTTGAATATCTTGGGGTGCCATGGGCATCCCCAAGCTTAGGCTCTTGCCACTCCTTATTCCATAGTCCATCAAAGCTTTACCCAAAACTTGAAAACTTCACAACACAAAACTCAACAGGAACTCTTATAAGCTCCGTTAGTGAAAGAAAACAAAACCACCACATATGGTACCGTAACGAACTCATTATTTATTTATTTTGGTGTTAAACCTACTGTATTCCAAGTTCTCTATGGTTCATACCACTTAATACTAGTCATAGATGCATCAAAATAAGCAAACAACACACGAAAAACAGAATCTGTCAAAAACAGAACAGTCTGTAGCAATCTGTAACTAACGCAAACTTCTGGAAGTCTAAAGCTCCTACAAAAATAGGAAGTCCTGGACAATCTATATATTGATCATCATCAAAAATAATCAACGCAAAATCACGTTTCTGTGATTTAACAAAACTAATTGCATGCGTGCAAAGTTTCTGTTTTTCAGCAGAATCAAATTAACTATCATCATAGGTTATCCTATAGGTTTTGCTTGGCACAAACACTAATTAAAACATAAAAACACATCTAAACATAAGGTAGATGCAAAATTTATTACTAAACATAAACAAAAAAGAAAACACAAATAAAATTGGGTTGCCTCCCAACTAGCGCTATCGTTTAACGCCCTTAGCTAGGCATAAAAGCGAAGATAGATCTAAGTAGTGCCATCTTTGGCACTCAATTCATAAGTAGCTCGCATGATAGATTCATAAGGAAATTTGACTTTCTTTCTTGGAAAGTGCTCCATGCCTTTCCTTAATGGAAATTGGAATCTAATATTCCCTTCCTTCATATCAATAATCGCACCAATCGTTCTAAGCAAAGGTCTACCAAGAATAATAGGGCAAGAAAGATTGCAATCTATATCAAGAACGATAAAATCTATGGGCACCAAATTTCTATTTGCAACAATGAGAACATCATTGATCCTTCCCATTGTCTTTTTAATGGTGGAATCCGCAAGGTGCAAATTTAAAGAGCAATCATCAAGATCATGGAAACCTACAATATCACATAAAGTTTTCGGAATCGTGCAAACACTAACACCCAAATCACACAAAGCAAAACACTCATGATCTTTAATTTTAATCTTTATAGTAGGTTCCCACTCATCATTAAGATTTCTAGGTATAGAAACTTCCAAATTAAGTTTTTCATCATAAGATTGCATCAAGGCATCAATGATATGTTTGGTAAAAGCTTTATTTTGACCATAAGCATGAGGAGAATTAACAACCGATTGCAACAAGGAAATACAACCTTCTAAAGAACAATTATCATAATCAAATTCCTTGAAATTCGAGATAGTGGGTTCAATGCTATTTAAAGTCATGACCTCTCCAATTCCACTTTTACCAAATTTAGCATCAAGATCTAAAAACT
>NC_041391.1:483347763-483362659 GCF_002162155.2 Triticum dicoccoides
CATATCATTGGGATCAAGATGAGTATTTTTAGTAGCAAACAACTTCATAAGTTCATCCATCTTTCCACTCAAAACATTGATTTCTTCTATAGCATGCACTTTTTTACTAGAAGATCTTTCAGTGTGCCATTGAGAATAATTAGCCATAATATTATCAAGAAGTTTTGTAGCATATCCTAACATGATTTCCATAAACGTGCCTCACGCGGCCGAATCTAAAAGATTTCTAGAAGCAAAGTTCAAACCGGCATAAAAATTTTGTATGATCATCCATAAATTCAAACCATGAGTAGGGCAATTGTGAATCATCAATCTCATTCTTTCCCAAGATTGGGCAACATGCTCATGATCAAGTTGTTTAAAAATCATAATATCGTTCCTAAGAGTGATAATCTTAGTGGGAGGAAAATACTTAGAGATAAAAGCATCTTTGCACTTGTTCCAAGAATCAATACTATTTTTAGGCAAAGACGAAAACCAAACTTTAGCACGATCTCTAAGTGAAAACGGAAATAACTTCAATTTAACAATATCATTATCCGTATCTTTCTTCTTTTGCATATCACACAGATCAACAAAGTTGTTTAGATGAGTAGCGGCATCTTCACTAGGAAGGCCGGCGAATTGATCTTTCATAACAAGATTCAGCAAAGCAGTATTGATTTCACAAGACTCAACATCATTAAGAAGAGCAATCAGAGTACTAAGGAAATCATTATTATTGGTATTGGAGAAATCACACAATTTGGTATTATCTTGCGCCATGGCAACAAGTAATCCAACACACAAGCAAACAGAAAAGGGCAAGCGAAAAAGAGAGGAGAAGATTGGGAAAGAGAGGGCAAATAAAACGGCAAGGGTGATGTGGGGGAGAGGAAAACGAGAGGCAAATGGCAAATAATATAAGTGCGAGGGAGATGAGTTTGTGATGGGTACTTGGTATGTCTTGACTTGAGCAAAGACCTCCCCGGCAACGGCGCCATAAAACCTTCTTGCTACGTCTTGAGTTTGCCTTGGTTTTCCTTGAAGAGGAAAGGGTGATGCCGCAGAGTAGCGTAAGTATTTCCCTCAGTTTTTGAGAACCAAGGTATGAATCTAGCAGGAGGCTCCTCAAAAGTCCCACGCACCTACATAAACAAACAAAGAACTCGCAACCAACGCAATAAAGGGGTTGTCAATCCCTTCACGGCCACTTGCGAAGTGAGATATGATAGAGATAATAAGATAAGATAAATATATTTTTGGTATTTTATAATATAGATGCAAAAAGTAAAGATGGAAATAAAAGTAGATTGAAAGCTTATATGATAAAAGATAGACCCGGGGGCCATAGGTTTCACTGGTGGCTTCTCTCAAGATAGCATAAGTATTACGGTGGGTGAACAAATTACTGTCGAGCAATTGATAGAAAAGCGAATAATTATGAGATTATCTAGGCATGATCATGTATATAGGCATCACGTCCGCGACAAGTAGACCGACTCCTGCCTGCATCTACTACTATTACTCCACACATCGACCGCTATCCAGCATGCATCTAGAGTATTAAGTTCATAAGAACAGAGTAACTTATTAACAAAGATGACATGATGTAGAGGGATAAACTCATGCAATATGATATAAACCCTATCTTTTTATCCTTGATGGCAAGAATACAATACGTGCCTTGCAACCCCTTCTGTCATTGGGTAAGGACACCGCAAGATTGAAACCAAAGCTAAGCACTTCTCCCATGGAAAGAAAGATCAATCTAGTAGGCCAAACCAAACTGATAATTCGAAGAGACTTGCAAAGATAACTCAATCATACATAAAAGAATTCAGAGAAGATTCAAATATTTCTCATAGATAAACTTGATCATAAACCCACAATTCATCGGATCTCGACAAACACACCGCAAAAAGAGTTTACATCGAATAAATCTCCACAAGAGAGGGGGAGAACATTGTATTGAGATCCAAAAAGAGAGAAGAAGCCATCTAGCTAATAACTATGGACCCGAAGGTCTGTGGTAAACTACTCACAACTCATCGGAAGAGCTATGGTGTTGATGTAGAAGCCCTCCATGGTCGATTCCCCCTCCGGCGGAGCTCCGGCGAAGGCTCCAAGATGGGATCTCGCGGATACAGAAGGTTACGGCAGTGGAAATTGTTTTTCGTTGGCTCCCTGGATGTTTTCAGGGTACGTAGTTATATATAGGAGGAACAAGTACGTCAGTGGCCGCTCATGGGGCCCAGGAAACAGGGGGCGCGCCCAGGAGGGGTGGGTGTGCCCTCCTATCTCCTGGCCGCCTCTTTTGCTTCTTGACCTGCACTCCAAGTTCTCCGGATCACGTTCATTCCAAAAATCACGCTCTTCAAGGTTTCATTCCATTTGGACTCCGTTTGATATTCCTTTTCTTCGAAATACTGAAATAGGCAAAAAAACAGCAATACAGGTTGGGCCTCCGGTTAGTAGGTTAGTCCCAAAAATGATATAAATGTGTAAAATAAAGCCCATAAATATCCAATAGGGGTAATATAATAGCATGGAACAATCAAAAATGATAGATACGTTGGAGACATATCAGTAGGGAAGGTGTTTTTTAGGGTTCTTAGAGCAACAAGTAAAATCATAAATTTCACAAAGATTCCAAGCATAACATAGCAATCTGTTTATTTGATCCCATAAGAGTTTCCCCTTTTCAGACAAATGGTGACGCACAAAATGAGCATGCTCATCTAAAGATTTCCCATCAACTAGGCTAGTCGGGGTTTCAGCACGAGCGCATAAGGATCAAAGATGATCCAAGTAGAACACTTTAAGTGGATCCATAACAATAGACTTTTAGCAAGCAAAGATGCAATCAAATAGAAGGCACATGGTAACACAACACTGAACAGAAGAAGGCCGAAGAAAATGGCAAGGGTGAAGTGGGGGAGAGGAAAACGAGAGGCAAATGGCAAATAATGTAATGCGAGGGAGATGAGTTTGTGATGGGTACTTGGTATGTCTTGACTTGAGCAAAGACCTCCCCGGCAACGGCGCCAGAAATCCTTCTTGCTACGTCTTGAGCTTGAGTTGGTTTTCCTTGAAGAGGAAAGGGTGATTCAGCAAAGTAGCGTAAGTATTTCCCTCCGTTTTTGAGAACCAAGGTATCAATCCAGTAGGAGGCTCCTGAAAAGTCCCATGCACCTACACAAACAAACAAGAACCTCACAACCAACACAATAAAGGGGTTGTTAATCCCTTCATGGCCACTTGCAAAAGTGAGATCTGATAGATATAATATAATAAGATAAATATATTTTTGGTATTTTTATGATATAGATTGAAAAAGTAAAGATGCAAATAAAAGTAGATGGTAAACTTTATATGATAAAAGATAGACCCAGGGGCCATAGGTTTCACTAGTAGCTTCTCTCAAGATAGCATAAGTATTACGATGGATGAACACATTACTGTCGAGCAATTGATAGAAAAGGGAATAATTATGAGATTATCTAGGCATGATCATGTATAAAGGCATCACGTCCGTCACAAGTAGACCAACTCCTGCCTGCATCTACTACTATTACTCCACACATCAACCGATATCCAGCATGCATCTAGAGTATTAAGTTCATAAAGAACAGAGTAACGCATTAAGAAAGATGACATGATGTAGAGGGATAAACTCATGCAATATGATATAAACCCCATATTTTTATCCTCGATGGCAACAATACAATACGTGCCTTGCTGCCCCTGCTGTCACTAGGAAAGGACACCGCAAGATTGAACCCAAAGCTAAGCACTTCTCCCATTGCAAGAAAGATCAACTAGTAGGCCAAACCAAACTGATAATTCAAAGAGACTTGCAAAGATAACTTAATCACACATAAAAGAATTCAGAGGAGATTCAAATATTTCTCATAGATAAACTTGATCATAAACCCACAATTCATAGGATCTCGACAAACACATTGCAAAAAGAGTTACATAATAGATCTCCAAGAAGATCGAGGAGAACTTTGCATTGAGATTCAAAGAGAGAGAAGAAGCCATCTAGCTAATAACTATGGACCCAAAAGTCTGTGGTAAACTACTCACAACTCATCGGAGAGGCCTTGGAGATGATGTAGAGGCCCTCCATGGTCGATTCCCCCTCCGACGGAGCGTCGGCGAAGGCTCCAATATGGGATCTCACGGATACAGAAGGTTACAGTGGTGGAAATAGTTTTTCGTGGTGCTCCTCGATGGTTACAGGGTATGTGGGTATATATAGGAGGAAGAAGTAGGTCGGTGGATGCTTGAGGGGCCCACGAGGGTGGGGGCACGCCCACCTGTAGGGGCGCGCCAAGCACCCTCGTGGCCGCCTCCTTCGTTGCTTGACATCCACTCCAAGTCCCCTGGATCACATTTGTTCCAAAAAGATCGCTTCCGAAGGTTTCATTCCATTTGGACTCCGTTTGATATTCCTTTTCTTTGAAACACTGAAATAGGCAAAAAAAAATAGCAATTCCGGCTGGGCCTCCGGTTAGTAGGATAGTCCCAAAAATGATATAAAAGTGTAAAGTAAAGCCAATAAACATCCAAAACGGGTAATATAATAGCATGGAACAATCAAAAAAATTTAGATACGTTGGAGACGTATCAGTACTTATAGTGCAGTAGAAGGTCCAAGTCCACCGGCTAAATCTACAAACACAATATCACCTGCTCCACCAGCTGCAGCATCTGCTTCAACTGTACCAGCATCTCAATGAGTTACTCATTCGTTTGCTCCGGAACTGGCCAGTTCCCAAGCTGCCTTCACACGTAACCCTACTTACGAAGCACTGCTGATGCAATAGGACTTGGCAAGATCAGATGAACCTCATGAGCATCAACACGAAGATGGTACCTGACCGAGTCAAGTTGCAGTTGCATGCTCCTTTATATGTACTCTCACAGTTTGATGTACACTAACACTTTCCATATTCGTTGTTGAACTAGCACCACGGCGCAAGCGGAAACAGACATCATGGATAATGCTTGATAGATAAACAAAATCTAAAGGAGGAAGAATGGAGATCCATTTTGAGGCAGGTTTAAAAAGGCCACGTGATGCTACAGAGTTAGCCAAGTTAGTATCAGAGGCAGCCGTTGTCGTTAGGTGTCATGCACGTATCCTCCCAACGTGGATCCAGTACAGGAATGATAAAGACAATACCTAGTTTAACACCTTCCTTGACCACTTATCCGTAAGTAATGTTATTCATCGCAATTAGTAGTATTGTCTTGCTCTGTCCCATACTTTCTAGCTTCCTCCTAATAAGACTCACATTCTTTTTCAATAGATGAGGTTCAAGTTGGATCTGAAAGATGATGCAACTAAACAAGCATGCACTCATGTTTTTCAATCTGCTTTATGATAGCATCGGTACCACCTTAGAAAATCTCACTTTGAAGGCAAGGCTAACAATGAAATCGCCCAAACATCTCCAGTGGAATATATTACAGATGAAGACTGGACAGCCCTCATTAAACACTGGTCTGATCCAAAGTATCAGGTAGGATATATGTATTTGATCAGACCACATATTGAACTTGTATTTATGTATGTGCCTTACAAGTGTACCTTCTTCTAGGCCAACTGCTTGAAGAACAAGACCAACCGTTCTAAAGTGAAATTCCAATAGACAACAGGATCTCGTAGCTATATTGCCCACTGTGAGGCTCTTGTAAATAGCTGCTACTTCCTTCTTTTTTCTGTGCCATATTATCGTATCTATATTGACATGTTCCAAATACAGACGAAATCCTGTGGACCAAAAAGAACCTGAACCGAATGCAGTGCAAATCTTCAAGGATTGCCACACCAGCAAGATGAAGGGTATGAGCACACTAGTTCAAGCCGTTGTTGTAAGTCCTTACTCCTCCTGCCTTTGAACTGATTGGTACTGTGATGTGTTCATCTAACTACTTGGATTGTAGCCAATGTCAGTTACTCTGTTCACTTTTATACACAGTTGTCTTAATGTATCATTTCGCCTTACATGGTTTAAAAGAGATGAAGGATATTCTTTTGGTCTTGATCTGTAATCTACTTGTTATGTTCAAGTGCACACACAATGATAAAATAGCATGTTTGTTTTATATCTATTTGCCCATGACATGAATGATGTCATACTATGTTCATCCTACTTTAAACCGTGTCTCTTTATCCTTAGATGTCAATGAATGTGAGGAAATAGACAATACAGTAGGCATGCTACATGGACATATGTTCCGAAAGTGATTTTATTATGTAGTTGGCACTACAATACATGCTAATGTATTACAGTAGTTCACCAAAATAAGTTATGTATAAACGTGTAACCTACTTTGTTTGTTTTTGTCTCATTAGTAACTTATCTAGTACACTAATCTACAAGTTCAAACTTTCAGGAAGCTATGGAACAAATGATTGAACAGCCACAACCACCTGAAGGTGACGAGGCTACCATAGGCACAATGTCACCTCTTGCTGCAATGCGTCAGTATCTCTCCACTAACAGTGCAAAAAGCACCTTCCTGCGTAATTCTGGGTTGGTTGTCAAGGTAACCTCGTCCAAATCGCCTACTGAACGAAATCTTCCTGCTAGACAGAGTGATATATCTGTGCTCCAGACACAAGTCCAATCCCTAATGGATGTCGTTCAGAAAACAAGAATAGTGGTTGACAAATGTCGTCAAGATATGAATGGTTTGAAACCAGACTATCAGACATTCACTTTGTTGTTCAAGAGCAATGGCGGAAAAAAGGTGAAGATCATGCTGCTCCATCAGATTCTACAGCCTGAAACATTAGCACTCAGGTCAAATGATCTGTGCTTCTATACATCTGATGGTGCTTTTATCTGTAAGGACTGTAAACTTTATCCCAACAGGACTTTTGTTTTCTGGTTGGAATTTATTTTGTTTTGATACAACATTTATGATGCTGCCAAAGGCTGCAGTAATTACGATGCTATTTTTGTATAGTGTAGGTTTATCTTAGTAATGTATTCGGCCGAAAGCTTCATAGGAGCCCAACATGCCAACATTCGTCGGGCCCATTCCAATTGGGCTAAAAACGATTATGGGCCGAAATTTGCATGTGTCCCACTAAAAATATCTAGGCCTAAATCTGCATAAGCTTTCACATTTTTCTGGTAGGCCTGTGCCCATAGTGGGCCTTAAACAGGCCTAAACATAATTGGGCCCTCAGTATCAATAGGCCGTTTACAGGTGTAAATATCTCGAGCCCATAAAAAACATGAGCCTTTAATAGGCCGAAAGTGAGATAGGGCCCTGATTGTGCCAAATAACCCACTGGTCTTAGCAGGCCGAAATGGTGGCCCATTTACGATGCGGATCTTTCACAGGCTGAAATTCGGACGGGCCGTAAATGCGCCGACTTAATACACGGGCCTTTAACAGGCCGGAAGTTCGGTCGAGCTAGATTATCATCGTTTTTATATGGGCCGTTAATGGGACCGATGTGACGTTGGGCCACATATGGCCCATCGATTTCGTCCGACGTTAACAGGCCGAAAGTGGCCCAAATCTATAGTGGGCCTCTAACAGGCTGAATGTCAGACATGGCCCAATATGACCCAAATCCTTCATGGTCATTTATGGGCCGAAACTTTCAATGGCCTGTAAATGGCCCCAAATGAAACAGGACCTTTAACGGGCCGGAAATACACCGGGTCGTAATTCGGCCCAAATACTTAGCGGAATGTTAACGGGCCAGAAGTGACCATGGGCCACGATGATGATAAGTTTAGGACAGGCCGTTGATGGGCCGATTTGACACTAGCCATACGGGCCTTAACTGAGAATGTTGGACCTTTAGCTGGGCCGGCCCATTATGGTCTGCAAAATCTTGTGGGCCTTTAGCTTGGCGGGCCCATTGTGGTCCGCTAAATCTTGTGGGTCTTTAGCTGGGTCGGCCCATTATGGTCTGCAAAATCTTGTGGGCCTTTAGCTGGGCCAGCCCATTATGGTCCGCTAAATCTTGTGGGCCTTTAGTTGGGTCGGCCCATTTAAACTTTATGGGCCACTTTTGGGCCCGTCCACATGTCAACATATCATAGGCCCATCTCGACCGTTGGATGAGTGACACCTGTGCCAACGCGGAGCTGACGTGTGGTTCCGTCGGCTAATGAGAATTTTACACGTGGAAAATCGACATTGGTTGTGGCTGTTAGCGGGTTATCGGATCCAAAGCCGGACCCAATAGCTTAATGGCGGTTAACGGCGTCCCGTTACAGTGGATGCCATGTGTCGGTCACCCTTGATGAAAGCACTTCTATGACGTTTAATTTATCGTCATGGAAGTGGACATTTCCGTGATGATAATTTTGGTAATGTCATGGAACACTTCTACGACAGCACAGGTATGACTATCTTGATTCTGTCATAAAATTGTCATGGATGTACATGCATGACAAAAAAGGCGACATACTGTGACAAACACGTATCATCACGGAAGTGTATTTTTTTTGTAGTGACATGTATAATTTTTCTAGCCATTTTGGTGAACTGGAGCATGTATTTGTAGTTCAGATTTGAATTATTGACATTAAATGCCTAGGAATCTCAATTAGTGTATAAAAAGGCCAAACAAACCCTGAATAAGTATAAATTTCAGCCTCATGTCGTTCCATGTTGCCTGTAGAAGAAAATACAAGGCGAAAAGAGGCAGTGATTACGTTTCGACAACAAGGGGAACACGTTTCCCTATCGGAACCACCAGGCTTCTTTGACAGAAGCTCCGGTTTGTAAGAGGTTTGTAATAAAGCTTGGCCCAAATTGGACAATGTTTTTACCACGACATATATGTGCCATCATGTGACACATGCCTACTTTCATGACTTTCTTGTGAGTTTTGGGTTTACGGGGATTTAAAAACTGAGATTCCAAATGTTTGAGGACGAGCCAGGATGTTGGTACGGTTGTAATTTGTTCCCATTCTTGGCATGGGACCTAAACATGCACCCAAGGACACATGCATGTATAATTTTTCTAGCGATTTTGGTGAAATGGAGCATGTATTTGAGGTTCAGATTTGAATTATGGACAATAAATGCCAAGGAAACTAAATTAGTATATAAAAAGGCCAAACAAACCCCAAATAAGTTTAAATTTTAGCACGGATATCTTGTTGTTCCATGTTGCCGATAGAAAAAAATACAAGGTGAAAAGAGGAAGTGATTATCATTTCCCCCACAAGGGGGACATATTTCCCTATCGAAACCACGAGGCTTTCTTTGAGAGAAGCTCCGGTTTGTAAGAGGTTTGTAATAAAGCTTGTCCCAAATGGGCAATGTTTTTACCACAACATAAATGTGCCATGACGTGACACCATGCCACCTTTGATGACTTTCTGGTGAGTTTTGGATTTATGGGGATTTAAAAACCGAGATTCCAAATGTTTGAGGACGATCCAGGACGCCGGTAAGGTTGTAATTCATTCCCGTTCCTGGCATGGAACCTAAACATGCACCCAAGGACACATGTATAATTTTAGCCATTTTGGTGAACTGGAGCATGTATTTGTAGTTCAGATTTGAATTATTGACATTAAATGCCTAGGAAACTCAATTAGTGTATAGGCTAAATGAACCCTGAATAAGTATAATTTTAGCATGGATATCATGTCGTTCCATGTTGCCCGTAGAAGAAAATGCAAGGCGAAAAGAGGTAGTGATTATGTTTCGACAACAAGGGGAACATGGTTCCCTATCGGAACTATGAGGCTTGTTTGACAGAAGCTCCAATTTGTAAGAGGTTTATAATAAAGCTTGGCCCAAATTGGACAATGTTTTTACCACGACATATATGTGCCATGACGTGACACCATGCCTAATTTCATGACTTTCTGGTGAGTTTAGGATTTACGGGATTTAAAAACCGAGATTCCGAATGTTTGAGGACGGGCCAGGACACCGGTACGGTTATAATTCGTTCCCATTCCTGGCATGACACCTAAACAGGCACCCAAGGACACATGCATGTATAATTTTTCTAGCCATTTATGTGAACTGGATCATCTATTTGAGGTTCAGATTTGAATTATCGACAATAAATGCCTAGGAAATTCAATTAGTGTATAAAAAGGCCAAACGAACCCTGAATAAGTTTAAATTTTGGCACGGATATCTTGTCGTTCCATGTTGTCTGTAGAAGAAAATACAAGGCAAAAAGAGGCAGTGATTATCATTTCCCCCACAAGGGGACACGTTTCCCTATCGGAACCACAAGGCTTTCTTTGAGAGAAGCTATGGTTTGTAAGAGGCTTGTAATAAAACTTGCACCAAAATGGACGAAAAAAATTCGTCGACATATATGTGCCATGTCATGACACCATGCCAAGTTTCACAATTTTCAGGTGAGTTTTGGATTTACTTGGATTTAAAAACCAAGATTCTTCTTACAAAATGTTTTCAAATAGCACGCGGTTCACTCATGAAAGTTGTGTGCCTACCAAACTGTGGTTGATGCCCCCTCCCCCCTGCTACGCGCGCGATCCGAGTCATGTGTTCTGATTGGCCAGAACCCAAACCCCACGGATCATATGTTTGCACTATTGGATGCTCTCAGATCGAACGGCAACCCTCAGCCCTTTCGACAGCACATGCCGTACATGGGTAAGCACTGTGCGCATGCGTCATGCTAGCTCACGCTTCCTTCTCTTCTACGTTTTCTAAACAGGCTACCGTTTCCCACCTCTCCTCTCATCAGCTTCCCGCCTCTTCTCCCATCGGTTTCCCGCTACCAGTGTCAATGCTCATTGAAGGCTAGGCGGCGACACTCCAGCCATGTAAATATCGCACACAGTTTCTGAAAGAACAAATGTGTGTGATAGGAGGGAGTAGGTCCCATAGGGTGACCAGCGTGAAACACCTTAAAGGCAAGGAGGCAATTCCTATTATCAAGGTGCCGCTTCCCATCCACTAGCCTGGTCGAATAGAACGCAGAAGTTAAGCATGCTTGGGATGGAGTAGTCCAAGCATGGGTGACTCGGTGGGAAGTTGCTATCTAGAGATTCATTTAATTGATAGGTTTTTGTTGTAAAATCACCATGACTGCGCAAGCGCAAGCAAATGGTGCAGGTACTGGCTTAACCGTGTGCGATGCAAGTGCGCTGTAAAATCACAACGAGTGCGCAAGCGCGAGCAAATTGTGCAGGTACTGGCTTAACCGTGTGTGATGCAAGTGCGCTATAAAATCACCACGACTGCACAAGCGCGAGCAAATGGTGCAGGTACTGGCTTAAACGTGTGTGATGCAAGTGCGTTGTAAAATCACCACGACTGCGCAAGCGCGAGCAAATGGTGGAGGTACTGGCTTAACCATGTGCGATGCAAGTGCGCTGTAAAATCACCACGACTATGCAAGCTAAAGGTGGGTAAGTTTATTTAGAAATTAGGATGAACATGTGCGATAGACTAGCTAGCTAGAAATATAAAACAAACTACCCGCCTTGAAAGTTGCAAAAATTAGTGGTTCCGCCACTTTCCTTATTATCATACACGCATATTCTTATTGGACCGTGCACGATCTTGGGCACTCGCACCCCGCATCAATACCTTTACCCAAATTTTAGTAGTTGTCGTACTTCAACCGTCGCACACACTCCTCCAGCACCGACCTTATAGTAAAATTGTAGTAGCCGAGACATTTGAACTGTCGCCCTCCGTTGTCCACCACCATCTCCACCCACCATTACTAGAATTTCCAGTAGCCGGGGCGTATCCTCAAAAACCACCATCCCCCTCCATAGTCCCCCCTCCCGTCCCCCTCCTCCCCTCAAACCCTAGGCGTATCAACGGGCTATGGAGATGCCCATTAATAGATATCAATGTGAGTGAGTAGGGATTGCCATGCAACGGATGCACTAGAGTTATAAATGTATGAAAGCTCAACAAAAGAAACTAAGTGGGTGTGCATCCAACTCGCTTGCTCATGACGACCTAGGGCATTTTGAGGAATCCCATCATTGGAATATACAAGCCAAGTTCTATAATGAAAAATTCCCACTAGTATATGAAAGTGACAACATAGGAGACTCTCTATCATGAAGATCGTGGTGCTACTTTGAAGCACAAGTGTGGTAAAAGGATAGTAGCATTGTCCCTTCTCTCTTTTTCTCTCATTTTTATTCCTTTATTCTTTTTTTCTCTTTTTTATTTTTTTCTTTGGCCTTTTTTTCTTTTGGCCTTTCTCTCTTTTTTTTCTTTTGTAAAGTCCAAAGTCTCATCCCGACTTGTGGGGGAATCATAGTCTCCATCATCCTTTCCTCACTGGGACAATGCTCTAATAATGAAGATCATCACAGTTTTATTGATTTACAACTCAAGACTAGAACAAAATATGACTCTATATGAATGCCTCCAGCGTTGTACCGGGATATGCAATGAATCAAGAGTGACATGTATGAAAATTATGAAGGTGTCCTTGCCACAAATACAATGTCAACTACATGATCATGCAAAGAGCAATATGACAATGATGATGCGTGTCATATAAACGGAACGATGGAAAGTTGCATGGCAATATATCTCGGAATGGCTATGGAAATGCCATAATAGGTAGGTATGGTGGCTGTTTTGAGGAAGGTATATGGTGGGTGTATGGTACCGGCAAAAGTTGCGCGGCACAGGAGAGGCTAGCAAAGGTGGAAGGGTGAGAGTGCTATAATCCATGGACTCAACATTAGTCAAAAGAACTCATATGCTTATTGCAAAAATCTACAAGTCATCAAAAACAAAGTATTATGTGCATGCTCCTAGGGGGATAGATTGGTAGGAAAAGACCATCGCTCGTCCCCGACCTCCACTCATAAGGAAGACAATCAATAAATAAAATTGTGCTCCAACTTCATCACAAAGCGGCTCACCATACATGCATGCTACGGGAATCACAAACTTCAACACAAGAATTCTTTAAATTCATAATCACCAAACTAGCATGACTTTTAATATCACTACCTCCATATCTCAAAACAATTATCAAGTATCAAATTGATCATAGCACCCAATTCACTTCCTATGATAGTTTTTATTATACCCAACTTGGATGCCTACCATTCTAGGACCAATTTTATAATCATAGCAAATACCATGCTGCTCTATGAGACTCTCAAAATAATATAAGTGAAGCATGAGAGACTAGCAATTTATACAAAATTAAGCCACCATCATGCTCTAAAAGATATAAGTGAAGCACTAGAGCAAAAACTATCAAGCTCAAAAGATATAAGTGAAGCACATAGAGTATTCTAGCAAATTCAATCAAGTGGGATTCTACCAAAAAGGTGTGTACAGCAAGGATGATTGTGGTAAACTAAAAATCAAATACTAATATAATACACGACGCTCCAAGCAAAACACATATCATGTGGCGAATAAAAATATAGCTCCAAGTAAAGTTACCAATGAACGAAGACGAAAGAGGGATGCCTTCCCGGGGCATCCCCAAGATTAGGCTTTTGGCTATCCTTGAATATCTTGGGGTGCCATGGGCATCCCCAAGCTTAGGCTCTTGCCACTCCTTATTCCATAGTCCATCAAAGCTTTACCCAAAACTTGAAAACTTCACAACACAAAACTCAACAGGAACTCTTATAAGCTCCGTTAGTGAAAGAAAACAAAACCACCACATATGGTACCGTAACGAACTCATTATTTATTTATTTTGGTGTTAAAACTACTGTATTCCAAGTTCTCTATGGTTCATACCACTTAATACTAGTCATAGATGCATCAAAATAAGCAAACAACACACGAAAAACAGAATCTGTCAAAAACAGAACAGTCTGTAGCAATCTGTAACTAACGCAAACTTCTGGAAGTCTAAAGCTCCTACAAAAATAGGAAGTCCTGGACAATCTATATATTGATCATCATCAAAAATAATCAACGCAAAATCACGTTTCTGTGATTTAACAAAACTAATTGCATGCGTGCAAAGTTTCTGTTTTTCAGTAGAATCAAATTAACTATCATCATAGGTTATCCTATAGGTTCTGCTTGGCACAAACACTAATTAAAACATAAAAACACATCTAAACATAAGGTAGATGCAAAATTTATTACTAAACATAAACAAAAAAGAAAACACAAATAAAATTGGGTTGCCTCCCAACTAGCGCTATCGTTTAACGCCCTTAGCTAGGCATAAAAGCGAAGATAGATCTAAGTAGTGCCATCTTTGGCACTCAATTCATAAGTAGCTCGCATGATAGATTCATAAGGAAATTTGACTTTCTTTCTTGGAAAGTGCTCCATGCCTTTCCTTAATGGAAATTGGAATCTAATATTCCCTTCCTTCATATCAATAATCGCACCAATCGTTCTAAGCAAAGGTCTACCAAGAATAATAGGGCAAGAAAGATTGCAATCTATATCAAGAACGATAAAATCTATGGGCACCAAATTTCTATTTGCAACAATGAGAACATCATTGATCCTTCCCATTGTCTTTTTAATGGTGGAATCCGCAAGGTGCAAATTTAAAGAGCAATCATCAAGATCATGGAAACCTACAATATCACATAAAGTTTTCGGAATCGTGCAAACACTAACACCCAAATCACACAAAGCAAAACACTCATGATCTTTAATTTTAATCTTTATAGTAGGTTCCCACTCATCATTAAGATTTCTAGGTATAGAAACTTCCAAATTAAGTTTTTCATCATAAGATTGCATCAAGGCATCAATGATATGTTTGGTAAAAGCTTTATTTTGACCATAAGCATGAGGAGAATTAACAACCGATTGCAACAAGGAAATACAACCTTCTAAAGAACAATTATCATAATCAAATTCCTTGAAATTCGAGATAGTGGGTTCAATGCTATTTAAAGTCATGACCTCTCCAATTCCACTTTTACCAAATTTAGCATCAAGATCTAAAAACT
>NC_041391.1:483363422-483446809 GCF_002162155.2 Triticum dicoccoides
CATATCATTGGGATCAAGATGAGTATTTTTAGTAGCAAACAACTTCATAAGTTCATCCATCTTTCCACTCAAAACATTGATTTCTTCTATAGCATGCACTTTTTTACTAGAAGATCTTTCAGTGTGCCATTGAGAATAATTAGCCATAATATTATCAAGAAGTTTTGTAGCATATCCTAACATGATTTCCATAAACGTGCCTCACGCGGCCGAATCTAAAAGATTTCTAGAAGCAAAGTTCAAACCGGCATAAAAATTTTGTATGATCATCCATAAATTCAAACCATGAGTAGGGCAATTGTGAATCATCAATCTCATTCTTTCCCAAGATTGGGCAACATGCTCATGATCAAGTTGTTTAAAAATCATAATATCGTTCCTAAGAGTGATAATCTTAGTGGGAGGAAAATACTTAGAGATAAAAGCATCTTTGCACTTGTTCCAAGAATCAATACTATTTTTAGGCAAAGACGAAAACCAAACTTTAGCACGATCTCTAAGTGAAAACGGAAATAACTTCAATTTAACAATATCATTATCCGTATCTTTCTTCTTTTGCATATCACACAGATCAACAAAGTTGTTTAGATGAGTAGCGGCATCTTCACTAGGAAGGCCGGCGAATTGATCTTTCATAACAAGATTCAGCAAAGCAGTATTGATTTCACAAGACTCAACATCATTAAGAAGAGCAATCAGAGTACTAAGGAAATCATTATTATTGGTATTGGAGAAATCACACAATTTGGTATTAACTTGCGCCATGGCAACAAGTAATCCAACACACAAGCAAACAGAAAAGGGCAAGCGAAAAAGGGAGGAGAAGATTGGGAAAGAGAGGGCAAATAAAACGGCAAGGGTGATGTGGGGGAGAGGAAAACGAGAGGCAAATGGCAAATAATATAAGTGCAAGGGAGATGAGTTTGTGATGGGTACTTGGTATGTCTTGACTTGAGCAAAGACCTCCCCGGCAACGGCGCCATAAATCCTTCTTGCTACGTCTTGAGTTTGCCTTGGTTTTCCTTGAAGAGGAAAGGGTGATGCCGCAGAGTAGCGTAAGTATTTCCCTCAGTTTTTGAGAACCAAGGTATGAATCCAGCAGGAGGCTCCTCAAAAGTCCCACGCACCTACACAAACAAACAAAGAACTCGCAACCAACGCAATAAAGGGGTTGTCAATCCCTTCACGGCCACTTGCGAAGTGAGATATGATAGAGATAATAAGATAAGATAAATATATTTTTGGTATTTTATAATATAGATGCAAAAATTAAAGATGGAAATAAAAGTAGATTGAAAGCTTATATGATAAAAGATAGACCCGGGGGCCATAGGTTTCACTGGTGGCTTCTCTCAAGATAGCATAAGTATTACGGTGGGTGAACAAATTACTGTCGAGCAATTGATAGAAAAGCGAATAATTATGAGATTATCTAGGCATGATCATGTATATAGGCATCACGTCCGCGACAAGTAGACCGACTCCTGCCTGCATCTACTACTATTACTCCACACATCGACCGCTATCCAGCATGCATCTAGAGTATTAAGTTCATAAGAACAGAGTAACTTATTAAGAAAGATGACATGATGTAGAGGGATAAACTCATGCAATATGATATAAACCCTATCTTTTTATCCTTGATGGCAACAATACAATACGTGCCTTGCAACCCCTTCTGTCATTGGTTAAGGACACCGCAAGATTGAAACCAAAGCTAAGCACTTCTCCCATGGAAAGAAAGATCAATCTAGTAGGCCAAACCAAACTGATAATTCGAAGAGACTTGCAAAGATAACTCAATCATACATAAAAGAATTCAGAGAAGATTCAAATATTTCTCATAGATAAACTTGATCATAAACCCACAATTCATCGGATCTCGACAAACACACCGCAAAAAGAGTTTACATCGAATAAATCTCCACAAGAGAGGGGGAGAACATTGTATTGAGATCCAAAAAGAGAGAAGAAGCCATCTAGCTAATAACTATGGACCCGAAGGTCTGTGGTAAACTACTCACAACTCATCGGAAGAGCTATGGTGTTGATGTAGAAGCCCTCCATGGTCGATTCCCCCTCCGGCGGAGCTCCGGCGAAGGCTCCAAGATGGGATCTCGCGGATACAGAAGGTTACGGCAGTGGAAATTGTTTTTCGTTGGCTCCCTGGATGTTTTCAGGGTACGTAGTTATATATAGGAGGAACAAGTACGTCGGTGGCCGCTCATGGGGCCCAGGAAACAGGGGCGCACCCAGGAGGGGTGGGTGTGCCCTCCTATCTCCTGGCCGCCTCGTTTGCTTCTTGACCTGCACTCCAAGTTCTCCGGATCACGTTCATTCCAAAAATCACGCTCTTCAAGGTTTCATTCCATTTGGACTCCGTTTGATATTCCTTTTCTTCGAAATACTGAAATAGGCAAAAAAAAACAGCAATACAGGTTGGGCCTCCGGTTAGTAGGTTAGTCCCAAAAATGATATAAATGTGTAAAATAAAGCCCATAAATATCCAATAGGGGTAATATAATAGCATGGAACAATCAAAAATGATAGATATGTTGGAGACATATCAGTAGGGAAGGTGTTTTTTAGGGTTCTTAGAGCAACAAGTAAAATCATAAATTTCACAAAGATTCCAAGCATAACATAGCAATCTGTTTATTTGATCCCATAAGAGTTTCCCCTTTTCAGACAAATGGTGACGCACAAAATGAGCATGCTCATCTAAAGATTTCCCATCAACTAGGCTAGTCGGGGTTTCAGCACGAGCGCATAAGGATCAAAGATGATCCAAGTAGAACACTTTAAGTGGATCCATAACAATAGACTTTTAGCAAGCAAAGATGCAAGCAAATAGAAGGCACATGGTAACACAACATTGAACAGAAGAAGGCCGAAGAAAATGGCAAGGGTGAAGTGGGGGAGAGGAAAACGAGAGGCAAATGGCAAATAATGTAATGCGAGGGAGATGAGTTTGTGATGGGTACTTGGTATGTCTTGACTTGAGCAAAGACCTCCCCGGCAACGGCGCCAGAAATCCTTCTTGCTACGTCTTGAGCTTGAGTTGGTTTTCCTTGAAGAGGAAAGGGTGATTCAGCAAAGTAGCGTAAGTATTTCCCTCAGTTTTTGAGAACCAAGGTATCAATCCAGTAGGAGGCTCCTGAAAAGTCCCATGCACCTACACAAACAAACAAGAACCTCACAACCAACACAATAAAGGGGTTGTTAATCCCTTCATGGCCACTTGCAAAAGTGAGATCTGATAGATATAATATAATAAGATAAATATATTTTTGGTATTTTTATGATATAGATTGAAAAAGTAAAGATGCAAATAAAAGTAGATGGTAAACTTTATATGATAAAAGATAGACCCAGGGGCCATAGGTTTCACTAGTAGCTTCTCTCAAGATAGCATAAGTATTACGATGGATGAACACATTACTGTCGAGCAATTGATAGAAAAGGGAATAATTATGAGATTATCTAGGCATGATCATGTATAAAGGCATCACGTCCGTCACAAGTAGACCAACTCCTGCCTGCATCTACTACTATTACTCCACACATCAACCGATATCCAGCATGCATCTAGAGTATTAAGTTCATAAAGAACAGAGTAACGCATTAAGAAAGATGACATGATGTAGAGGGATAAACTCATGCAATATGATATAAACCCCATATTTTTATCCTCGATGGCAACAATACAATACATGCCTTGCTGCCCCTGCTGTCACTAGGAAAGGACACCGCAAGATTGAACCCAAAGCTAAGCACTTCTCCCATTGTAAGAAAGATCAACTAGTAGGCCAAACCAAACTGATAATTCAAAGAGACTTGCAAAGATAACTTAATCACACATAAAAGAATTCAGAGGAGATTCAAATATTTCTCATAGATAAACTTGATCATAAACCCACAATTCATAGGATCTCGACAAACACATTGCAAAAAGAGTTACATAATAGATCTCCAAGAAGATCGAGGAGAACTTTGCATTGAGATTCAAAGAGAGAGAAGAAGCCATCTAGCTAATAACTATGGACCCAAAAGTCTGTGGTAAACTACTCACAACTCATCGGAGAGGCCTTGGAGATGATGTAGAGGCCCTCCATGGTCGATTCCCCCTCCGACGGAGCGTCGGCGAAGGCTCCAATATGGGATCTCACGGATACAGAAGGTTACAGTGGTGGAAATAGTTTTTCGTGGTGCTCCTCGATGGTTACAGGGTATGTGGGTATATATAGGAGGAAGAAGTAGGTCGGTGGATGCTCGAGGGGCCCACGAGGGTGGGGGCACGCCCACCTATAGGGGCGCGCCAAGCACCCTCGTGGCCGCCTCCTTCGTTGCTTGACATCCACTCCAAGTCCCCTGGATCACATTTGTTCCAAAAAGATCACTTCCGAAGGTTTCATTCCATTTGGACTCCGTTTGATATTCCTTTTCTTTGAAACACTGAAATAGGCAAAAAAACAGCAATTCCGGCTAGGCCTCCGGTTAGTAGGATAGTCCCAAAAATGATATAAAAGTGTAAAGTAAAGCCAATAAACATCCAAAACGGGTAATATAATAGCATGGAACAATCAAAAAAATTTAGATACGTTGGAGACGTATCAGTACTTATAGTGCAGTAGAAGGTCCAAGTCCACCGGCTAAATCTACAAACACAGTATCACCTGCTCCACCAGCTGCAGCATCTGCTTCAACTGTACCAGCATCTCAATGAGTTACTCGTTCGTTTGCTCCGGAACTGGCCAGTTCCCAAGCTGCCTTCACACGTAACCCTACTTACGAAGCACTGCTGATGCAATAGGACTTGGCAAGATCAGATGAACCTCATGAGCATCAACACGAAGATGGTACCTGACCGAGTCAAGTTGCAGTTGCATGCTCCTTTATATGTACTCTCACAGTTTGATGTACACTAACACTTTCCATATTCGTTGTTGAACTAGCACCACGGCGCAAGCGGAAACAGACATCATGGATAATGCTTGACAGATAAACAAAATCTAAAGGAGGAAGAATGGAGATCCATTTTGAGGCAGGTTTAAAAAGGCCACGTGATGCTACAGAGTCAGCCAAGTTAGTATCAGAGGCAGCCGTTGTCGTTAGGTGTCATGCACGTATCCTCCCAACGTGGATCCAGTACAGGAATGATAAAGACAATACCTAGTTTAACACCTTCCTTGACCACTTATCCGTAAGTAATGTTATTCATCGCAATTAGTAGTATTGTCTTGCTCTGTCCCATACTTTCTAGCTTCCTCCTAATAAGACTCACATTCTTTTTCAATAGATGAGGTTCAAGTTGGATCTGAAAGATGATGCAACTAAACAAGCATGCACTCATGTTTTTCAGTCTGCTTTATGATAGCATCGGTACCACCTTAGAAAATCTCACTTTGAAGGCAAGGCTAACAATGAAATCGCCCAAACATCTCCAGTGGAATATATTACAGATGAAGACTGGACAGCCCTCGTTAAACACTGGTCTGATCCAAAGTATCAGGTAGGATATATGTATTTGATCAGACCACATATTGAACTTGTATTTATGTATGTGCCTTACAAGTGTACCTTCTTCTAGGCCAACTGCTTGAAGAACAAGACCAACCGTTCTAAAGTGAAATTCCAATAGACAACAGGATCTCGTAGCTATATTGCCCACTGTGAGGCTCTTGTAAATAGCTGCTACTTCCTTCTTTTTTCTGTGCCATATTATCGTATCTATATTGACATGTTCCAAATACAGAGGAAATCCTGTGGACCAAAAAGAACCTGAACCGAATGCAGTGCAAATCTTCAAGGATTGCCACACCAGCAAGATGAAGGGTATGAGCACACTAGTTCAAGCCATTGTTGTAAGTCCTTACTCCTCCTGCCTTTGAACTGATTGGTACTGTGATGTGTTCATCTAACTACTTGGATTGTAGCCAATGTCAGTTACTCTGTTCACTTTTATACACAGTTGTCTTAATGTATCATTTCGCCTTACATGGTTTAAAAGAGATGAAGGATATTCTTTTGGTCTTGATCTGTAATCTACTTGTTATGTTCACGTGCACACACAATGATAAAATAGCATGTTTGTTTTATATCTATTTGCCCATGATATGAATGATGTCATACTATGTTCATCCTACTTTAAACCGTGTCTCTTTATCCTTAGATGTCAATGAATGTGAGGAAATAGACAATACAGTAGGCATGCTACATGGACATATGTTCCGAAAGTGATTTTATTATGTAGTTGGCACTACAATACATGCTAATGTATTACAGTAGTTCACCAAAATAAGTTATGTATAAACGTGTAACCTACTTTGTTTGTTTTTGTCTCATTAGTAACTTATCTAGTACACTAATCTACAAGTTCAAACTTTCAGGAAGCTATGGAACAAATGATTGAACAGCCACAACCACCGGAAGGTGACGAGGCTACCATAGGCACAATGTCACCTCTTGCTGCAATGCGTCAGTATCTCTCCACTAACAGTGCAAAAAGCACCTTCCTGCGTAATTCTGGGTTGGTTGTCAAGGTAACCTCGTCCAAATCGCCTACTGAACGAAATCTTCCTGCTAGACAGAGTGATATATCTGTGCTCCAGACACAAGTCCAATCCCTAATGGACGTCGTTCAGAAAACAAGAATAGTGGTTGACAAATGTCGTCAAGATATGAATGGTTTGAAACCAGACTATCAGACATTCACTTTGTTGTTCAAGAGCAATGGCGGAAAAAAGGTGAAGATCATGCTGCTCCATCAGATTCTACAGCCTGAAACATTAGCACTCAGGTCAAATGATCTGTGCTTCTATACATCTGATGGTGCTTTTATCTATAAGGACTGTAAACTTTATGCCAACAGGACTTTTGTTTTCTGGTTGGAATTTATTTTGTTTTGGTACAACATTTATGATGCTGCCAAAGGCTGCAGTAATTACGATGCTATTTTTGTATAGTGTAGGTTTATCTTAGTAATGTATTCGGCCGAAAGCTTCATAGGAGCCCAACATGCCAACATTCGTCGGGCCCATTCCAATTGGGCTAAAAACGATTATGGGCCGAAATTTGCATGTGTCCCACTAAAAATATCTAGGCCTAAATCTGCATAAGCTTTCACATTTTTCTGGTAGGCCTGTGCCCATAGTGGGCCTTAAACAGGCCTAAACATAATTGGGCCCTCAGTATCAATAGGCCGTTTACAGGTGTAAATATCTCGAGCCCATAAAAAACATGAGCCTTTAATAGGCCGAAAGTGAGATAGGGCCCTGATTGTGCCAAATAACCCACTGGTCTTAGCAGGCCGAAATGGTGGCCCATTTACGATGCGGATCTTTCACAGGCTGAAATTCGGACGGGCCGTAAATGCGCCGACTTAATACACGGGCCTTTAACAGGCCGGAAGTTCGGTCGAGCTAGATTATCATCGTTTTTATATGGGCCGTTAATGGGACCGATGTGACGTTGGGCCACATATGGCCCATCGATTTCGTCCGACGTTAACAGGCCGAAAGTGGCCCAAATCTATAGTGGGCCTCTAACAGGCTGAATGTCAGACATGGCCCAATATGACCCAAATCCTTCATGGTCATTTATGGGCCGAAACTTTCAATGGCCTGTAAATGGCCCCAAATGAAACAGGACCTTTAACGGGCCGGAAATACACCGGGTCGTAATTCGGCCCAAATACTTAGCGGAATGTTAACGGGCCAGAAGTGACCATGGGCCACGATGATGATAAGTTTAGGACAGGCCGTTGATGGGCCGATTTGACACTAGCCATACGGGCCTTAACTGAGAATGTTGGACCTTTAGCTGGGCCGGCCCATTATGGTCTGCAAAATCTTGTGGGCCTTTAGCTTGGCGGGCCCATTGTGGTCCGCTAAATCTTGTGGGTCTTTAGCTGGGTCGGCCCATTATGGTCTGCAAAATCTTGTGGGCCTTTAGCTGGGCCAGCCCATTATGGTCCGCTAAATCTTGTGGGCCTTTAGTTGGGTCGGCCCATTTAAAATTTATGGGCCACTTTTGGGCCCGTCCACATGTCAACATATCATAGGCCCATCTCGACCGTTGGATGAGTGACACCTGTGCCAACGCGGAGCTGACGTGTGGTTCCGTCGGCTAATGAGAATTTTACACGTGGAAAATCGACATTGGTTGTGGCTGTTAGCGGGTTATCGGATCCAAAGCCGGACCCGATAGCTTAATGGCGGTTAACGGCGTCCCGTTACAGTGGATGCCATGTGTCGGTCACCCTTGATGAAAGCACTTCTATGACGTTTAATTTATCGTCATGGAAGTGGACATTTCCGTGATGATAATTTTGGTAATGTCATGGAACACTTCTACGACAGCACAGGTATGACTATCTTGATTCTGTCATAAAATTGTCATGGATGTACATGCATGACAAAAAAGGCGACATACTGTGACAAACACGTATCATCACGGAAGTGTATTTTTTTTGTAGTGACATGTATAATTTTTCTAGCCATTTTGGTGAACTGGAGCATGTATTTGTAGTTCAGATTTGAATTATTGACATTAAATGCCTAGGAATCTCAATTAGTGTATAAAAAGGCCAAACAAACCCTGAATAAGTATAAATTTCAGCCTCATGTCGTTCCATGTTGCCTGTAGAAGAAAATACAAGGCGAAAAGAGGCAGTGATTACGTTTCGACAACAAGGGGAACACGTTTCCCTATCGGAACCACCAGGCTTCTTTGACAGAAGCTCCGGTTTGTAAGAGGTTTGTAATAAAGCTTGGCCCAAATTGGACAATGTTTTTACCACGACATATATGTGCCATCATGTGACACATGCCTACTTTCATGACTTTCTTGTGAGTTTTGGGTTTACGGGGATTTAAAAACTGAGATTCCAAATGTTTGAGGACGAGCCAGGATGTTGGTACGGTTGTAATTTGTTCCCATTCTTGGCATGGGACCTAAACATGCACCCAAGGGCACATGCATGTATAATTTTTCTAGCGATTTTGGTGAAATGGAGCATGTATTTGAGGTTCAGATTTGAATTATGGACAATAAATGCCAAGGAAACTAAATTAGTATATAAAAAGGCCAAACAAACCCCAAATAAGTTTAAATTTTAGCACGGATATCTTGTTGTTCCATGTTGCCGGTAGAAAAAAATACAAGGTGAAAAGAGGAAGTGATTATCATTTCCCCCATAAGGGGGACATATTTCCCTATCGAAACCACGAGGCTTTCTTTGAGAGAAGCTCCGGTTTGTAAGAGGTTTGTAATAAAGCTTGTCCCAAATTGGCAATGTTTTTACCACAACATAAATGTGCCATGACGTGACACCATGCCACCTTTGATGACTTTCTGGTGAGTTTTGGATTTATGGGGATTTAAAAACCGAGATTCCAAATGTTTGAGGACGATCCAGGACGCCGGTAAGGTTGTAATTCATTCCCGTTCCTGGCATGGAACCTAAACATGCACCCAAGGACACATGTATAATTTTAGCCATTTTGGTGAACTGGAGCATGTATTTGTAGTTCAGATTTGAATTATTGACATTAAATGCCTAGGAAACTCAATTAGTGTATAAAAAGGCTAAATGAACCCTGAATAAGTATAATTTTAGCATGGATATCATGTCGTTCCATGTTGCCCGTAGAAGAAAATGCAAGGCGAAAAGAGGTAGTGATTATGTTTCGACAACAAGGGGAACATGGTTCCCTATCGGAACTATGAGGCTTGTTTGACAGAAGCTCCAATTTGTAAGAGGTTTATAATAAAGCTTGGCCCAAATTGGACAATGTTTTTACCACGACATATATGTGCCATGAAGTGACACCATGCCTAATTTCATGACTTTCTGGTGAGTTTAGGATTTACGGGATTTAAAAACCGAGATTCCGAATGTTTGAGGACGGGCCAGGACACCGGTACGGTTATAATTCGTTCCCATTCCTGGCATGACACCTAAACAGGCACCCAAGGACACATGCATGTATAATTTTTCTAGCCATTTATGTGAACTGGATCATCTATTTGAGGTTCAGATTTGAATTATCGACAATAAATGCCTAGGAAATTCAATTAGTGTATAAAAAGGCCAAACGAACCCTGAATAAGTTTAAATTTTGGCACGGATATCTTGTCGTTCCATGTTGTCTGTAGAAGAAAATACAAGGCAAAAAGAGGCAGTGATTATCATTTCCCCCACAAGGGGACACGTTTCCCTATCGGAACCACAAGGCTTTCTTTGAGAGAAGCTATGGTTTGTAAGAGGCTTGTAATAAAACTTGCACCAAAATGGACGAAAAAAATTCATCGACATATATGTGCCATGTCATGACACCATGCCAAGTTTCACAATTTTCAGGTGAGTTTTGGATTTACTTGGATTTAAAAACCAAGATTCTTCTTACAAAATGTTTTCAAATAGCACGCGGTTCACTCACGAAAGTTGTGTGCCTACCAAACTGTGGTTGATGCCCCCCTCCCCCCTGCTATGAGCGCGATCCGAGTCGTGTGTTCTGATTGGCCAGAACCCAAACCCCACGGATCATATGTTTGCACTATTGGATGCTCTCAGATCGAACGGCAACCCTCAGCCCTTTCGACAGCACATGCCGTACATGGGTAAGCACTGTGCGCATGCGTCATGCTAGCTCACGCTTCCTTCTCTTCTACGTTTTCTAAACAGGCTACCGTTTCCCACCTCTCCTCTCATCAGCTTCCCGCCTCTTCTCCCATCGGTTTCCCGCTACCAGTGTCAATGCTCATTGAAGGCTAGGCGGCGACACTCCAGCCATGTAAATATCGCACACAGTTTCTGAAAGAACAAATGTGTGTGATAGGAGGGAGTAGGTCCCATAGGGTGACCAGCGTGAAACACCTTAAAGGCAAGGAGGCAATTCCTATTATCAAGGTGCCGCTTCCCATCCACTAGCCTGGTCGAATAGAACGCAGAAGTTAAGCATGCTTGGGATGGAGTAGTCCAAGCATGGGTGACTCGGTGGGAAGTTGCTATCTAGAGATTCATTTAATTGATAGGTTTTTGTTGTAAAATCACCATGACTGCGCAAGCGCAAGCAAATGGTGCAGGTACTGGCTTAACCGTGTGCGATGCAAGTGCGCTGTAAAATCACAATGAGTGCGCAAGCGCGAGCAAATTGTGCAGGTACTGGCTTAACCGTGTGTGATGCAAGTGCGCTATAAAATCACCACGACTGCACAAGCGCGAGCAAATGGTGCAGGTACTGGCTTAAACGTGTGTGATGCAAGTGCGTTGTAAAATCACCACGACTGCGCAAGCGCGAGCAAATGGTGGAGGTACTGGCTTAACCATGTGCGATGCAAGTGCGCTGTAAAATCACCACGACTATGCAAGCTAAAGGCGGGTAAGTTTATTTAGAAATTAGGATGAACATGTGCGATAGACTAGCTAGCTAGAAATATAAAACAAACTACCCGCCTTGAAAGTTGCAAAAATCAGTGGTTCCGCCACTTTCCTTATTATCATACACGCATATTCTTATTGGACCGTGCACGATCTTGGGCACTCGCACCCCGCATCAATACCTTTACCCAAATTTTAGTAGTTGTCGTACTTCAACCGTCGCACACACTCCTCCAGCACCGACCTTATAGTAAAATTGTAGTAGCCGAGACATTTGAACCGTCGCCCTCCGTTGTCCACCACCATCTCCACCCACCATTACTAGAATTTCCAGTAGCCGGGGCGTATCCTCAAAAACCACCATCCCCCTCCACAGTCCCCCCTCCCGTCCCCCTCCTCCCCTCAAACCCTAGCTCACGACCATCGCCGGCACCGCCGCCAACCCATGTCGGTCTGCCCGTTCCTCCTAGCTTAGATAATAAAGTTCAGGTGATCCAGCGATTCCCATACTATCGCCCCACTCCTCGGAATTTTTAGATGAGGCCTGCGGAGTCCCTCCCCACCAGATCCACATCCCCTGCTCTAGAATGTCGCGGACTAAGCTCGACCACATATCCCGGGGAGCCCGACGAGCATTCGGCGAAGAAGAGGTTTATCATGGCCTCTCCGGCGGACGTTGGCGAGGTGGCCGCCGTTCGCCCGGACCTGTCGATCCCGGAGAAACATGTTGCCATGGAAGCCGGTGAAGACTTTGACTACATTGCCATGTAAAATGCTTCATGTCAGTGGGCTTGCGTATTATTGTATCTCAGGAAAGCTGGCTACGACATCAAGATCGTCGGCAGCGACAGCTTCACGTGGGCCATGTCATAGGTTATGTGGTCCATCCCCAACCCCTCTGGTTCAACCGCCGTCGATCTCTTCGACGGCCCTGCCACTGATCTACTCCGCCAAGCGGTCAAGGATTTGTGATCCTTATGCGCCATCGAGCCCATTTTGTCATTTCTAAAGGACACGTTCTACGGCGGCGGCTTGGGATCCTTAATTGCCAAGTCAGATCTCATCGACCACGACCACGACCACGAGGAGGGCACCCACAAAGGTTCTTCCAAGGTGAAACAGCCCATCTGGGACATCAGGGAGTGCACCATGGGTTTGTGCTCTTCCAACTAGAAGGATCATGTCCATGAAATGTGAGGCAACATCCTATCAGCAAATCTTACCTTTTCTAGCTTGCCAACCCGTACCCTTTGTTGTAGTAGAATTTGTCGTGTGGTGCTATAACTATGTCGTGTTTAATTATTTCAGTTATGCAAAAATGTATTGTTCAAAAGGGCTATGTGATGTTTAAGTATGAATTTTCCACTTTAGTTTCACGAATGGCTATATTTGGTTGTTTATAGTGAGTAGATGCCTTGTTTATCTGTATTTGGTTGTTAGGTTGGTTGCAGTGAGCATTTTTCCAGTTATCGAGCCGATGCCTTGTTTATATGTATTCGGTTCTTAGTTTGGTTGCAGTGAGCATTTGTCCAGTTATCAAGCAAATGCCTTGTTTATCTGTATTTGGTTGTTAGCTTGCTTTTTTAGCATTTGTCCAGTTTTCAAGCAGATGCCTTGTTTATCTATATTTGCTTATCAGGTTGGTTGCAATGAGCATTTGTCTAGTTTTCAAGCATATGCCCTATTTATCTATATTTGCTTGTTAGGTTGGTTGCAGTCAGACCCTGTCTAGTTTTCAATGGCTATATTTGGTTGTTATAATGATAATTTATGCCTTGTTTATTTCAGTCATTCACAATGTGTTGTTCATTACGTGCAAGTCGGAACTGTGTCGCTCGACTGCATCAATACCAGTTTGAACGGCTATATTTGGTTCCAGTTATGCCAGGTGTAGTTAACACATGCCATTTATTTCAGTTTTACACTTTTATCCAGTGATGTTTAAGCATTACCTACGTTTTATTCATTTTCAACAACATTTTGAATTGCAATATTTGATGGCTGTTAAGCCTGCTGTCGGTAACATTGCCTTCCATTTTCTATATGCTTTAACAGCATGCTGAAACCAACAAATTCAAGCTATCATTTAGAGATGATATCATTTACCTTTGCTATATTTGTTTGATGTTAAGGTTCCTGTACTTATCATGCATTTCCACTACTTATGCAGGACAACAACGGGAGTGGCCACCATTTTCCACTGAGGTTAGCTTCATCCCTCGGCTTGTACTCCCCCGTCGTTCCATAATGTAGTGCATATAGATCCAGGTTTGGACACTTGTTAGCTTCTAATATTGACTTGTTGCTTGTAGGTACATATGCACTTGGCAATGATCCACGCATCGACCCTTTTTGCGTATGGGGCAATGAGATATTCATGAACAAGCATCAAGTGAGGAAACTGATAAGGATTATTAGCAAAAAGATACGAATGGTGGCAAGCAAATTATTTGTTTATGATCTATCCAACACAACAGTGAGTTGTAGGATGGTAACTACAAACTCTGCAGCCTTCTATTTTTACCGCCCATAATGAGTTGTTAGACAACAATGTCTGAATCTTTTTGTTAGCAGTGGTTCCCGAAGAAGTTCACCCAAGATTACCTCACAAAGTACCTGATTGGTGGACACGTAAGGAAGGTTAAAGTATTTCATCCAGACTACAATGAGCATCGAGAAGTCATAATGAAAGACAATGAAGGATGGACGAACAGCTGTCACAAGAGGTTGCCCTAGAGTCGTGCACGCATTACGCATGGAGGAGGGCATAATATGGGCATTCCGCTTCAGCTTCTCCAGCAACCAAAATGTCTTTTGCCTCTCTCTTTACATTCTTTAGTACAACTGTAGTTCATCATTCTTTACTTGGTGCTTATGTAGTTCTTCAGTATATGTACCTGTGCATCTAATTATGCATTCGTGGTTGAACCTATATTTGTAATAAACATGGTTGGATATGAAATAAGTGATTGCCTACTATCAAATTCAAAACATATGATTTTTAAATTAGGGATTAATAAGGGATTCATCAGGGATTACACTGCACATGGTTGGCGAAAGTGAAACATCTACGATAGACATGGAGATCAGACACGCTTCTAGGATCCGCTACGTGTGTGATCAATCTCCACTGTACACACGATCAGCCAAGAAAAAACGTGTGCGATCAATCTCCACTTTGCACATGATCAGCCAAGAAAAAACGTGTGCAATTAACAACAGCATCACACACAGTTCTTTCTTATTAAACGTTTGCGATAGTCACCTTATCACACACGCTTCGAAATTATAGACTATTTGTGATGTTATGCACATTGCAAACATTTGGTACTTCTTGGATTAACTGTGTGGTATGTACATACTAACACATACATATTCCTTGGATGGACTGTGTGGAATGTACATACAAACAGAAACTTTTAGAGGGGACTAACTATGTGGGATGTACTTATGACAAGAAACGATTTTGCATGTATAATTGTATTTTTAGCACTACTGTATGTATAACTGTATTTGAGCGCTCGTCAGTCGCACACGACCTCATTTTGCCGAGCGTCTGTGCCAGGGGGGCATATCCCCGACGGTTTCTGGGTCGTGTGGGAAGGACCCCCTATCGCAATCACTCACTTGGTGACGGTTCCGGACACCATCGTGGAAAGGGGTTAAAAACCATTCGTATAGCACTGATGCATACCAGTGATAGTCCATCAAATCCTTACCCAAAACTTGAAAACTTCACAACACAAAACTCAACAGAAAACCACATAAGCTCCATTAGTGGAGGAAAATAAATCACCACTTTTGGTACTGTTGTGAACTCATTCTTTATTTATATTGGTATAATATCTACTATATTCCAACTTTTCCATGGTTCATATCCCCCGATACTAGCCATAGATTCATCAAAATAAGCAAACAACACAAAGAAAACAGAATCTGTCAAAAACAGAGCAGTATGTAGCAATCTAGATATTTCGAATACTTCCGTAACTCCAAAAATTCTGAAATATTAGGACGACCTAAGCAATTTGATTATTGATCTTCTACAAAAAGAATCAACTCAAAAGCACACTTCTGCAAAAAAAATGAGAATTATCTTCCTGGGTGCAAAAGTTTCTGTTTTTCAGCAAGATCAAATCAACTATCGTTTTAAGCTATCCCAAAGGTCTTACTTGGCACAAAAACTAAATTAAACACAAAACCACATCTAACCAGAGGCTAGATAAATTATTTATTCAAAAACAAAAAATAAAAATATTGGGTTGTCTCCTAACAAGCGCTTTTCTTTAAAGCCTTTTAGCTAGGCATTGATAATTTCTATGATGCTCACATGAAAGACAAGAATTGAAGCACAAAGAAAGCATCATATAGCATGTGAAAAACACATCTAAGTCTAGCATTCCTATGCATAGGCATCTTATAAGCAAACAAATTATCAAGGAAAGCAAAAACTAGCATATGCAAGGAACAAGAAAGAAACAAAAGCAATCTCAACATAACGAGAAGTAATTCTGTAACATGAAAATTTCTACAACCATATTTTCCCCTCTCATAATAATTACATGTAGGATCATAATCAAATTCAACAATATAACTATCACATAAAATATTCTCAACATGATCCACATGCATGCAAAGTTGACACTCTTCCAAAATAGTGGGATTATCATAAAATAAAGTCATGACCTCTCCAAACCCACTTTTATCAAAAAATTCATATTATTGAATATCCTCCAAATATGTAGGATCTAAAGTCGACACTCTTCCAAACCCACTTTCAATATTATTGCATACATTATTATCAATCTCAAATTCATCATGGGGCTTAAATAAATTATCAAGGTCATAAGAAGAATCACTCCAATCATGATCATTGCAACAAGTAGTAGACATAGCAAAATTAGCATCCCCAAGCTTAGACTTTTGCAAATAATTAACATAATTGACATTAATAGAATTTATAATAACATCATTGCAATCATGCTTTGTATTCAAAGATCTATCGTGAATCACTTCATAAAGTACTTCATCAAAATTTTCAAATTCACGAATTTCAAGCAAAACACCATAAAGATAATCTAGTGCACCCATATCACTAGAAATTGGTTCATCATAATTGGATCTCTTAAAAATATTAGCAAGTGGTTGAGGATCCATAAACTTTTAGCAAGCGAAGATGCAAGCAAAAAGAAAGCACATGGTAACACAAGCAAACAAAAGATCGAACGGAAGAAGGGCGAAAGAAAAGGGAAAATCTTTTCGAAAATCGTTTTAAAAGTGGGGGAGAGGAAAATGAGAGGCGAATGGTGAATAATGTAATGCAAGGGATGAGAGCTTATGATAGGTACTTGGTATGTCTTGACTTGTCGTAGATCACCCCGGCAACGGCGCCAAAAATTCTTCCTGCTACTTCTTGAGCTTGCGTTGGTTTTTCCCTTGAATAGGAAAGGGTGATGTAGCAAAGTAGAGTAAGTATTTCCCTCAGTTTGAGAACCAAGGTATCAATCCAGTAGGAGACAATGAACAAGTCACCGAATACCTGCACAAACAACCATCAACTTGCACCCAATGCGATAAAGGAGTTGTCAATCCGTTCACGGTTACTTGCAAAAGTGAGATCTGATAGAGATAGATAAACGGTAAAGTAAATATTTTTTGGTATTTTTGGTTTATAGATCGGAAAGTAAAAGATTGCAAAGAAAGTAAATCGGAAACTAAAATTATAGCTCGGAAACTTATATGATGGAAAATAGACCCGGTGACCGTAGGTTTCACTAGAGGCTTCTCTCAAGATAGAAAATATTACGGTGTGTGAACAAATTACTGCCGAGCAATTGATAGAAAAGCGCAAAGTTATTACAATACTTAAGGCAATGATCATGAATATAGGCATCAAATCTGTGTCAAGTAGACCGACTCCTGCATGCATCTACTACTATTACTCCACACATCGACCAACTCCTGCCTGCATCTAGAGTAGTAAGTTCATAAGAACAGAGTAACACTTTTAAGTAAGATGACATGATGTAGTGGGATAAACTCAAGCAATATGATGAAAACCCCATCTTGTTATCGTCGATGGCAACAATATAAAACGTGCCTTGCTGCCCCTTCTGTCACTGGGAAAGGACACCGCAAGATTGAACCCAAAGCTAAGCACTTCTCCCATTGCAAGAAAAACCAATCTAGTGGTCCAAACCAAATCGGTAGTTCGAATAGACTTGCAAAGGTATCAAATCATGCATATAAGAATTCAGAGAAGATTCAAATAATATTCATAAATAAGCTAATCATAAATTCACAATTTATAGGATCTCGGCAAACACACTGCAAAAAGGTATTACATCGAATAGATCTCCAAGAACATCGAGGAGAACATGGTATTGAGAATCAAAGAGAGAGAAGAAGCCATCTAGCTACTAGCTATGGACCCGTAGGTCTATGGTAAACTACTCACGCTTTATCGAAAGGGCAATGGTGTTGATGTAGAAGCCCTCCATGAATGAACCCCCCTCTAGCGGGACGCCGAAAAAGGCCCCTAGATGGGATCTCAGGTACAAAAGGTTGCGACGGTGGAGAAGTGTTTTCGTGGCTCCCTTTGTTGTTTTTGGGATATATGAGAATATATGGTCCTCTGGATGTCTTCTGGTCCAAGAAAGATCATCGCGAAAGTTTCATTTCATTTGGAGTCCGTTTGGTATTCCTTTTCTGCGAAAATCTAAAACAAGGAAAAAATAGAAACTAGCATTGGGCTCTAGGTTAATAGTTAGTCCCAAAAATAATATAAAATAGCGTATTAATGCATATAAAACATCCAAAACAGATAATATAATAGCATGGAACAATAAAAAAATTATAGATACATTGGAGACGTATCATCCATCGTCATAGGCATGACACCATGATCTTCATCATCATGATCTCAATCATCGTGCCTCCATCGGGGTTGTTAAGCCAACCATGCTTCTTATACTACTGCTACCGCTTAGCGATAAAGTAAAGCATTACATAGCACTTAATGACTGACAGACATGTCATACAATAATTAAAGACAACCCTATGGCTCCTGTCGGTTGCCGTATTCAACGACATGCAAGTCGTGATAAACTATTACAAAGCATGACCATCTCATACATAAAATATATCTCATCATGTCTTTGGCCATATCATATCACAACATACCCTGCAAAAACAAGTTAGACGTCCTCTAATTGTTGTTGCATGTTTTACGTGGCTGCTACGAGTAGCTAGCAAGAACGATTCTTACCTACGCAAAGCCACAACAGTGATATGCAAGTTGCTATTTAACCTTCTACAAGGACCGCCTTTGTCGAATCTGATTCAACTAAGGTGGGAGAGAAATACACCCGCCGGCCATCTTTATGCAACAAAGTCACATGTCTGTCAATGGAACCGGTGTCATGTACGTGGACGTGTAAAGTTGGTCTGGGGCGCTTCATCCCACAATACCGCCGAATCAAGAAAAGACCAAGGAAGGAAGCAATCTGAATATCAACGCCCACAAACTCCTTTGTGTTCTACTTGTGATGTTGGCGAACGTTGCATGGGAAACAAAATTTTCCTACGCTCACCAAGATCAATCTAGGAGATGACCATCTACGAGAGGAGAGATTGGATCTACATACCCTTGTAGATCACTAAGCGGAAGTGTTAAGAAATGCGGTTGATGTAGTCAAACATCTTCGCAATCCAATCACTATCCGTCCCGCGAACATGTTCGCGATCCAATCACGATCCGTCTCGCGAACTCCCGATACAAGTGCCGAACGGAGTGCACCTCAACGTTCAACACACGTATGGCTTGATGACGCCTTCACCTCCTCGATCCAGCGAGTGATGGTGAAGTAGTAGCTCGAGTCCTCTGGCGGCAAGATGGCATGGTGGCGGTGGTGGTGGCGGAATCTCAGCAGAGCTTCGCTAAGCGCTATGAAGAGGAAGAAGGCTACGAGAGAGAGGAAGGGCGGCGCCATGGCGTGGAGATGTGCTCAAGGGTGCGGCTGCCCTCACTCTACATCTCTATATATAGGGGAAGGGAGGATGGGGTGGCGCCCCTAGGGTTTCCCCTGGGAGGGGCGGCCGCCAGGGCAGATGGGATCTCCCCTAGGGTGACTTGCCCCCCAAGCTGGGTGGAGGGAACACCAGAGGGGCGCCCCCAACCCTCCTGGTTACGTGAGATGGGGTGAGGGGGTGCTCAGACCCTTAGTGGGCTGGTTTTCCCCCTCCCCCTGGCCCATGGGGCCCCCAACACTTGCCTCCCCCCCCCCCAAACCCCTTTCGGTGACGCTGGTCATCACCCGGTACCCTCGGAACAATTCCGGACTCCAATACCCTTCGTCCAATACATCAATCTTCATCTCCGGGCCCTTTCAGAGTTCCTCATCATGTCCAGGATCTCATCCGGGACTCCGAACAACCTTCGGTAACCACCATAGCAACTCAATTGTACTTATATCGTCACCAAACGTTAAGTTTGTAGACCCTGCGGGTTCGAGAACTATGCAGACATGACTGAGACACCTATACGGTCAATAACCAATAGCGGGACCTGGATGTCCATATTGGTTCCTACATATTCTACGAAGGTCTTGTAGGTCGAACCTCGATGTCAAGGATTCAACTAATCCCGTATAAAGTTCCCTTTGTCTATCGATATGTTACTTTCCCGAGATTCGACCGTCGGTATCTCCATACCTAGTTCAATCTCGTTACCGGCAAGTCTCTATACTCGTTTTGTAATACAAGATCCTGTGGCTAAACCATTAGTCACATTAATTGCAAGCTCATTGTGATACTGTATTACCAAGTGGGCCCTGAGATACCACTCCGTCATAAGGAGTGACAAATCCCAGTCTTGATCCATGGCAACTCAACAAACACCCTTGGTGATACCTGCAGAGCACCTTTATAGTCACCCAGTTACGTTGCGATATTTGGTACACACAAACTCCTCTGGTGTTAGTGAGTTGCATGATCTCATGGTCATAGGAACATTTACTTGACATGCAGAAAACGATAGCAATAAACTTGACACGATCATATGCTATGTTCATAGTTTGGGTCTTGTCCATCACATCATTCTCCTAACAATGTGATCCTGTTACCAAATGACAACTCATGTCCATGACTAGGAAACCACAGCCATCTTTGGTCAATGAGCTAGTCCGGTAGAGGTTCACTAGGGACACGTTGTTGTCTATGTATCCACACATGTATTTGAGTTTTTGATCAATACAATTCTAGCATGGATAATAAATGATTATCATGAATAAGGAAATATGATAATAACTAATTTATTATTGTTGGCATATTTCCAACACCCAAATCTCAAACCAAGAGGACGCCGGGCGGGCGGCAGACCCAAATGGATAAAAATGGACAAAAAGGCCGTCCATTTGGGTCGGCGCGTTGGAGTTGCTCTAATGAATCGTCAAAGACTAGGCCCAAACTCGGAACCCCAGGTTACACAAGCAAGTCAAGGAACCACCTAGCCTACGCTACTTTTTGTGACAGATGATGTGTTGTTATTTATTTCCATACCACGCCAAATTATTTCTTGTCGAATTGTCCGTGCCAACATAAATCTACCCGATAACTTATTTTGTGTAATAGCATGGTAATATAAAAACTGCAGACATGATAACCTATATAAAACACCTCGATAACTTTTTTGTCTCTGGAATTAATTCTGTTGAAAACATACATGATAACTTATGTGTAAATAACGCGGTAATATAACACCACAGACACGATAACTTACACACCAATACTATGATAAGTTTTGATGGGAGGAAAAAAGTTATTGAAAACATATGACACGGTAACTTTTGTCTAGATAGTATGGTAATATATGTACCACAAAGTTGATAACCCATGTACAAATACTATGGTAACTTTTGATCCAGAAGGAAAAATTGTTAAAAAAAATATGTCCCCGATTAATTATGTGTAAATAGCGTGGTAGTATATGCACCGTGGACCTGATAATCTATGTACAAACACAATGATAATTTTTTGACCCTAGAGGAAAAGTTGTTGAAGAACATACCATCGGTAAATTTCGTGGAAATAGAATGGTAATATCTGCACAGCAAAACTGATAAACTATGTATAAACACCATGATAACTTTTGATTCGGAAAAAAAAGTTGTTGAAAAACATTCTCTGGTAAGTTTTGTGTAAATATTATGACAATATACAAACCGTAAACATGATAACTTACGTATAAACACCACAATAACATGGACCAGGAGAAAAATTATTGAAACACATACCTTTGATAAATTATGTTGAAATGGCATAGTAATATACGAACCATAGACCTAATAACTTAATTACAAACACCATGATAAATTTCGACCCGAGGAAAAAAGTTGATGAAAACACACCCTAATAACTTCTGTGCAAAAACGATGTAACTTATTATATATCATAAGCATGGTAACTTACATAGCTCAAGCATGCTAACCTTTGATAAAAAACATCAAAATATACCAACACGGGATCTATTTTCGAAGGAGTAGCCGTGAAAAATTTAACAGTGAAATGGTTCTTGAACCAGACCGATGGTTTGAGCTATAAAACGGACTTTTGATTCGGATCATCATGACACATCATGGTAAATTTGATCCCGGTAAAACAAGTTATTGATACATACACCTGATAATTTCCATGTAAATGACATGATAATTTGCACAACACATGCCTGATAAACTTACGTACAAAAACTGTAGTGACATTGTCCGTGAAAAAAAGTAGATTAAACTTACCTGATAATTTTTGCGCAAATAGCATGATAATTTATGCACCACACATGATAACTTGTGTACAAATAGTGTGATAACTTTGGCCGGGGGGACTTGTTGAAACATACACAATAATTTATGTGTAAATAGCCTTATAATTTACGTGTCGCAGGCCTGGTAAGTTACATGAAACAAAGTGGTAACTTTTTTATGTGGGAAAAAGTAGATGAAACATATCCGGTAACTTCCATGTAAATATTATTGATGTTCACCAGAAAAAAACCCAAAAAATACTTTCCTTTTGTAGTCTTTGTACTAGGAAAGTATTATAAAGGGTTCAAAAGGATTGATTTCCATTCAAAAAAGGATTGAATTCTATCCAAAAGAACAACAAAAATGGCATGGAACCAGGGTTCATGACGATTGATCGAAGGAAACTGGAAAAGCGGAATGGGAAACATGGGAGATCAAAGGAATCGTAGCGACGATGGGAGTCATTCGGATCTATTGATATCTACCGATCAATCAAAAATTAGTCCAGTCCAAAAATCATCGGAATATATGTCAAAACTTTGAATGTTTCAAATTATAATGCCTCCATGTAGAGGGCGTGCATGTTACATTTGTTCAAGTCTTTAGGTATAGGTTCACTAAAATTGACATGTTGGAATGACACCATCCAAATTATCATAGGGTACAACATTGCACAAAAGTAATGGAGAAAACTTAGAAATTGGGATCTTCTTTTTTCCTATTGCGTACAAATAGAATCAGCTATAAGGTTTGATGTGATGAACATGCGCTACAATATGTGGATGCTGAAATATTTCATGTGTAGAAAAGCAATCGAATAGCTAATCATCTTTGGAGTTGCTGGAAGAAGTAACTTAGTACTCCAAAACAATAGACATGTTTACTCATAGGTAAAGTACGCGATCACTATACCATGGTAGAGGGCAGCAAAGTATACCACACTTCAAACTTCTATAAATGCCAAAGAGGGAGAGTACAATTTACTCCCTCCATTCCTTTATATAAGGTGTATTTGTTTTTTCAAAAGTCAAACCAGTGCATGTTTGACCAAGTTTTTAGAAAAATATATTAATATCCATAATAAAACATTTATATCATTTGATTCATCAAGAAAAGAAGTTTCATATTTTATCTATTAGGTATTACAGATGTTGTTATTTTATTCTATAATCTTGGTCAAACTTTCAAATGGTTGACTTGCACGGAAATCAATATACCTTATATTCTGGAACGGATGGAGTAGATATCAATCATGCTAAGTCCAGGCATAGCTTTTCGTCTTGGTTTTCCAACAAAACAACAACTTGGGAATGTAGAATGAACTAAGGAGTCCCGCTTCGGTACAACCTCCCGCACAAAACGTATAAAAGGCAATAGAGACATTTCACAATTCATACCCACTTCCGTATGTGTGGTGGATCATCCACCGGGAAGTATACGCCATACGTTTCGGTAGAGGACCCGCTACTGGGCTAGCCCACTAACAAGAACTGATATAAAGCAGATACAAAAGTCACAAGAAAATGGATCATCCACCAGGACATATACGCCAGACGTTTCAGTAGAGGACCCACTATTGGGCCGGCCACTAGCAAGGACTGATATAAAGTAGGCGCAGCAAGTCATAAAAAAATGGTACGCGTTGCGAGTGGATTCAAACTCGCGACCATCAGTCGTGAATGGGAGCGGCTAACAACTTGATTTCTCACCTCCATGTGATCTGTAGGCATTTTATGAACACATAAATGGCATTTTTTGTTTGTTTTGAAACAACGTCTACAAAATTCAGCATTTCACAGAAAATTGTGAATATTTTTTAAGTACCAAATATTTTCTATGTTATGTGAACAGTTTTTGAACACATGAACATTTTCTCAAATTACAAAACAAAATCTGAGAACGCAAACATTTTTTGAAACCCACGAACTTTCTTAATACATGGACATTTTCTGAATCAGTGAACTATATTTAATAAGAGAGCATTCTATTTTCAAAAGCACGAATAATATTTGGAAAACTATAGCACATTTTGAAATTCTGAACTCATTTATAAAAATAGGAAAAACATAGAAATTATATTATTTTTTGAAAAATTGTTCACAAGAGAAAATTTTTAAACGGTCAAATTTTATTAAAACACGAACAAATTTTGAAATTCTGAACATTTTTTAAAAGAGTGAAGAAATTTTTTGAAACTCTGACATTTTTAGAAAATGTGAACAAATTTAAAAATGCAGAACATTTTGTAAAAGTCAAACAATTCATAAAAACAAGGTCAGAATTTAGAGTTTTTGAACATTTCTTTGGAAAATTACAATTTTTTAATATGGTAAACATTATTTTGAAATCCACAAACTTTTCTTTAGAACATTAATATTTGTTGAATTTGTGAACAATATTTTAATATTAGAAAAAGCATGAATAATTTCTGAAAAACTAGAGCACATTTTGAAATTCTGAACACATTTTAAAATTGAGAAGAAAAATTGATATTCAAATTATTATTATTTTGTAAAAAATTGTTTACAAGAATAAATTTTGAAACTGTGAACTTTTTTGAAAACACAAACAAATTTGGAAATTCTGATCATTTTTTAAAATTGGCACACTCTTTCAAAAGAGTTAAGAAATTTTTGGAACACCGAACATTTTTTGGAAAACGTGAACAAATTAAAAATTTCTGAACATTTTGGAAAACACAAACAATCTTGGAAACATGATCAAAATTTAGATTTTTTGAATTTTTTTTTAAAAGATGAACAATTTTTTAATACGGTGAGCTTTCTTTAAAAGTTATGATTTTTCCAAAGGAAATAGAAATAAAAAAAGAAACAAAAGGCAAAAAAGAAACCAAGACTGTAAAAATGAAAAAAAAATTGTTAGGAACCTTCCAGAAGATTCACAATACCGGTGGCTCGAATGCTTAGATGGGCCAGCCCGTTCTATGGTTATGTGTGCGATTGCCCATTATTTATCGCAGCATGCAGCAAATAGGATATTCAGTATGTCCGGGGAGTAGCGCCAATTAGACGGCGCCACGCACAGGATGTCACGAGCGAAAACAGGGGAAAATCGCAAAAAAAAAAAAGAATGGCAGTGCGAGGTATCAAACGTTGTAACTCTCGCTACTGACTACTCGTCAATAGTGACAATAGCTGATAGGCTTTAGTATCTAACTAGGAAACATGGGCTACAAGAACTATCCGTCAGCGATCGATAGCGAACAAGTCTTTTTCCACTATTTTTTCTTTTTTTTTCTGTTTGGTATATATTTCTTTTCTAAAAAATGCTCGCTCTTTTATTTTATTTTTCAAATTTACAAAAATGTTCTCCTTTTCAATTTTATCCATAAAAATACAAACATTTGCATTTAAAAAATTGTACATAAATTTCAAAAAATACCCGTATCTTTCAAAATTGCTTAGAAGGCTTTGTTTAAAAGCATGTTAAAAGACCAGAAGGCTTTATTTGAAAGCATGTTTTTTTCTGCATCACTCAAATAAACTCAATTGTTTTTCAATGGCTACATTTTTTGGTATTCTAATTTCTTTTTCAAATGTTTGAACTGGTCAGAATAATAAAGTTCAAAATGAAGAAATATAATTAACCAAAAAATAGAAAAAAATACTTAAGCCTTCACCCAACTAGGCGACGTCATCTCTCCCGTCAGGCTCCTGTTGGGGAAAACCCTATTTGCCTCTTATTCCGTCAAACAGTTGCTATTTCTCATAGATCATATCGATACGAGTGAACATGAGCCAGCCCATTTTAATTAGTTTGTTGCCTCTGCAGATGACGGTTTTGGGAACCTTCTAGATGGTTCTAGGCCGTTTTTTTACCGGTTTGGATACCTTTTAGGCCTTCTTTGGTTTGTAGGAGTTTTTTAGGAACTCTATAGGATAGGATTTGCAAAGGAAAAATTCCTTTAAAGCCCTTTGGTTTATAGGAATGTATTCCTATTCCTATGTAGGATAGGAATCGATCCTTCATATTTTGGAGGGAAAAAAACATTAGCCTAGACTCAATGAAAAATTCCTATCCTATGCACCAAATAACATCCTTTTCTCTATAGGAATTGAGATGCATGCCATCTCACTTCCTATGATTTTTCTATTCCTATAAAATTCCTATCTTATGAACCAAAGGAGGCCTTAGAAGGTTCATGAATCAGTTTTTTTTTCTTTCTTATTTTTCTGTTTGGTTTTTCTCTCTCTTTTTCAAAATCACGAAGTTTTTAAAATGTTCAACATATTTATTTATTTATATTTTCAAATAGTTCAAATATTTCAAATAATGGTCACATTTTCAAAATAGTTCATAGTTCCCAAATTCTTTGTGTTTTGAAAAATTGTTCGGCATTTCAAAAAATACTCAATTTTCAAAAAAGAATTAGAGTTTCATAATGTGTTCCACTTTTTGAAAAGTTTCTTTGCATTTGTTTTGCATTAAAAAAAGTCGCATTCAAAATTCCAAAAAATATTTAAATATGTTGCATTCAAATTTGTTTCGCATTTATAAAAAGTCACGTTCAAATTCGTAAACATATATAAAAATGGCCAACATCTATATCTAAAAAATTTAGCGTGTATTGAGAAAATGTTCAATGTGTAAATTAAAAAAATGTAAATGTGTGTCTAAATATTTAGTTTGTTTAAAAAGCATATTCAAAAAATATTTAATTTGTTCACGCAATTTTGAAAGAATGTTCTTTTTTTGCGACCGCCATCGACGCTAGGGGTGATCCTTGGCCAGGGCGTTTGGGGGAGCGTGACTAGGGTTGTCCCGTCCGCGGAAACAGATCTTTCACGGGCAAGAGATCGTGATGGCGGGCTTGACCTCGGCTCCTGGAGCCGGTATGAGCGACATGGAAAAGATGATGCAACAGCCGGGCCTCAAGGAAGATGATCTGAATGATGTTGTCGTGGAGGATGGTGATATCCCGGAGAACGCTGCAAGATGGATGGCGATTGCGCGTGTCCACATGGACAAACCCTATTATTTTCCAGGAACATGCGGGTCACGTGGGATCTGGCGTAGGAGGTAAAGTTTAGGCCTCTAGAGGATAATCTATATACGCTTCAGTTTTCATGCCTTGGAGACTGGGAGAGAGTCATGCAGGATGGACCCTGGACCTTCAAGAACAAAGAAGTGGTGATCAAACCATATGACGGATACACTAGACCTTCAACAATACAACTCAATAAGATCGAGATGTGGATCCAAATCCACGACCTCCCGGATCTGTTCTATTACCTGATAAAATCCTTGGCTTCAAGGGTGGGCGAGTTCGTGTATGCAGAGCAAAAATCTCAAGACTTTGAGGGTAACTTTTTCTGCGTCGGGGTAAAGATTGATGTTATGAAACCCTTGAAGAATGTTGTTTCTCTAGTGATCAAGCAGAAGAGGGAGATTTTCCTAGTCAAGTATGAAAGACTTCCAGACTGGTGTGCAGTCTGTGGGCTCATCGCACACCACCATAAAAAATGCGGCGATGGCGTTCACGCTCCTGCAGCTTTGGTTTTCAAAAACCTTCGAGCAGAATGGTTCAGGGGCGCCACCAAGGGCCCGGGAGCGGAGAGAGGAAGAGGTCATAAAGGGAGCCGAGGAGGAGGCCGCTCAGGTAGGGGCGCCGGTTGTGGACAGCCACAATAGGACTTGGGCGAGTGGTCGGACGATGAAATTCATCAAGCAAAGGTCTCCACAGATGCCGCTATGAGAGATGATGATGCTAACAGAAAGAGGGGTGCAACACAGGTGACTGAGCTAGTGTCCACCCTACTGGGATCTACACAGCAAAACTCACAAGGCAAGACCGTGCTCGCTCTACCCCCTCCGGTAGTGCCCCAGAGCCCATCTTCTAAGCAAGAGCCAAAGAGGAACAAGATCACCTCCTCAACAGCGGAGAAAGGGAGTGACAAGAACAAAAGTAATGATGCGCGTTTGGCGGGCCTCCAAGGGGGGCCGCGCCTAGCGTAATGAGTTTCTTATGTTGGAACTGTTGTGGGGCTGGCAAACTCGCGACAGTTCGAGAGCTTCGTGATCTCACTAGGCAATTTTCCCCCTCTGTACTTTGTATTTTGGAAACCCAAATAGAGGGATCGAGAGTAGAGAATATGATGGACACATTGGGGTTTAATAAAAGCTTTGCAGTTAGTAGTTCACGTAGAAACGGAGGGCTTGGAATTTTTTGAAATGATGAAATAAAAGTAGATGTTGTTGGTTATTCTGAGTACCATATTGATCGTTTGATTGATCATATAGTTGAATCACATATTTTTTTATTTTTTTGACCCAACACCGTAGAACAAAATGTTCTACGGTAAATCAATTAAAGCAAAAAATAGTACAAAAAGTTACAAATTCCAAAACCTGGGATATGCTCAGAAACATAGCAGGTTCTCAAAACAAGCTATGGGCTGTACTTGGAGATTTCAATGAAGTTTTACATGACCACGAACATGATGGTCTCGGGAATCGGAGTCAAGCTCAGGAGGATGCCTTCAGAGATGCGTTGGACACATGTGGATTATCGGATGTAGGCTATACGGGAACAGACTGGAGCTTTGAGAGGAAAGTGACAGGAGGGTCGCACTCAGGCTGGACAGATGTGTGACAAACCCGGAATGGCTGCTGAACTTCCCGGCGACCTCTCCGGAGCACAAAACTGCTGCTATAGCTCAGATCACGTCCCAATTCTTCTCACATTACATGAGCTGCATGCATGCAGGGTGGCCTTTTAAATATATGAAACAATGTGAGAAAGGGAAGATGCTCTTTTTGAGGTAGTGGGTGACCGATGGAACCAATCTTCTAGAGACACGGTTGATTCGTTGCATGGAAAACTGGAGAGCGTGGCGAGTGACCTCACTTCATGGGATCGCATGCATTTTGGCTCGGGCAGCACTGGGCACCGGTGCACCGGCCCGAAAGTTTCGGCCGGTCTGCCCCAGCCGCCCGATGTAACTGCACCAGACCGTCAGATTGCCTCTCCTATTTTAATTTTTCCTTACCTTATCTTCGTCTCTAGCACACAGAGAGAGGAGCAAGCCAGTCAAGGCCGCCATGGATGCTCGCTCACGAAGCCCGCGCTTGCCGCCTTGGCACCGCAAGGCACCGCTCGTGCTCGTCGCCCTGGCCGCCTGTGGCGCTCGTCGCCCCGGCCATGGCGCCTCCAGCGCTCGTCGCAGGTCCCAATCCTCGTCGCCGGTCCCCACTCGCACCACCTGCGTTCGTCCTCGGCCTCGTGCTCGCCGGCAACCCGTGCTCCCCGCCGTATCCTTGGCCGCCCGTGCTTATCGGCCATGGCAACTCCGGCGCCGGTCGTAGTAAAAAACGAACAAATGGTTGCAGCAATTCTTCGTCGTCGCTGCCGTCACTGCTCGCGACTCGGCCATGGATGGGTGTAGCAAAATCCCACACCGGTAGTAGCAAAATCCGAGGACGGTTGCAACAAAAAAATCCACCACCATAGTACGTCGCAGCTTCGCCGTGATAGATGTAACAAATTCCGTCGCTGGTAGTAGCAAAATTTGGCGACGGTTGTAGCAAAAACCTCGGCCGTTTCCAGCAAAGTTCTTGTCGTCGGTTGCCTCATTAATTTGCTTCCCATCGCCGCCATTGACTTGGGGGTTTCAACTTTTCTGCACAACGGTTCGAGCACCTTCAACGGGGGGTTGCAACTTTTCTGCAGGGTCGAAGCTTTCAGCCGGTCGAAGCTGTCTACAGAAGCAGGTTGAAGCTTTTTTGCATCTGCCGTCACCGGCCACAAGTTCGCCGTCGTTGGTTGCAGCACGTTACTCTGACAGTAGTAGCTGTTTTTGTTGCCGGTCGTAGCTTTTCACAGCATGGGTTGCAACTTTCCTCATCTCCCGGTTGCAGCTGTTTGTTGTCATGGGCCACAAAACTACACGTCAAAGATTGTAGCAAATAGCGTCACCGGTTGTAGCAAAAAAATGAGCTAGTTGTAGCAAAAAATCAGCTGTGTTTCCAACTCGCTTGTTGGTTGCAGCAAAAAACAATAGTGGTTCCAGCTTTGGATTTGGCCGGTTGAAGCAAAACAAAATGCTAGTTCCAGCATCGTTATCCACTCGCTGGCATCGCAACCTTCACCGTGGTCATCCATGGAGACTCGTCGGCACGGCTTGGCACGACGCCCTTGGCTCTTCGTCTCCGGCACCAGTGGATACCAGATGCAGCACCCCCCGACCCCGTGCATGTCATCTCCAGCGCCACAAGTCGCCGGCCGTGGGGTGGACGACGACCTCGCCGGCGAGATTGGGCTGCGGCGGGGTAGGGGTCGATGCAGGGGTAGACGGGATGGACGGCGGCCTCGCCGGCGTGCTGAGGATTGCAGCGGCAGGAACAAGGAAGACGCATGTGTCGCTGGCAAAAAGTAAGTGGACAGGGAGAAGGATAAGTCGGGCTGGCTCATCTCTTGTGGGACCCCGTGAAGCGGGAGTGCGCGTGAGCGGGCGACCGGCTGAAGGTTCGGCCGGCGCGCCGTCTCCAAATGTTTCCCTTTTGGCTCTGTCCGGTCCGAGATTCATCAACTAAAAAATGCCTTGGAAATACTTCCTCTATTTTTTCAGTTTGTATATAAGATTTGGTCAAAGTCAAATTTTGTAGAAAAAAATATCAACATCTAAAACACTAAAACTATATGATATGAAAATTAATTTCATAATGCATCTAACAATATTGATTTCATATTGTGAATCTTGATATTTTTTTCTATCAACTTAGTCAAAGTTAACAAGGTTTGACTTTGACCAAATCTTATATGCAGACTAAAAAAACGGAGGGAGTACTGCGCTTGGCCCCAGGTCGAATAGCACCATCATGCGAAGAGACAAAGATTGCAGACACACTGATTGAATTCTTCCACCGGGAAGAGATGCTGTGGCGCCAGATGGCATGCCTGGATTGGTTGGTCCATGGGGACAAGAATAAATATTTCTTTCATCTAAGAGCAAGTTCGCCGGTGCAGGAAAAACCAAATAAAAAGTACTGCAGAAACCAGATGGGCAGATGACAGATAATAAAGAAGAGATGGAGGCTTTGACCACTGATTTTTATACAAACTTGTACACTTCCGAAGGTGTACAAAACATGGAGCAAGTTTTAGACACGGTACCCACAAAAGTAACACCCGCCATGAACGATGTCCTCAATGCTCCGTACAGTCAGAAGGAGGTCAAAGAGGCCCTGTTCCAAATGTTCCCTATTAAGGCACCAGGCCCCGATGGCTTCCCTGCACACTTTTTTTAGCGTCATTGGGACGTGTGTGGGGAAGAGGTCTCTAAGGTGGTTCTAAAAATTGCTGATGGTTCAGAGTCAGCAGACTGCATTAATGAAACTATTTTGGTTTTAATCCCCAAGGTTAAGAACCCCCACACTTCTATCGCAGTTTCACCCCATAAGTTTGTGCAATGTGCTATACAAAATTGCTTTGAAGGTGATATCAAATAGATTGAAGATGATTCCCTCCGATATTATATCCGAGGAGCAGTCTGCTTTTGTTCCATGTAGATTCATCACCGATAACATCATTACTGGTTATGTGTGCTTACATTTTATGAAGAGGAACAGGGCAAAGAAACACCAATCGTGTGCTTTAAAGTTGGACATGATGAGGGCATATGATAGAGTGGAATGGTCATACTTGCATGCCATTATGCTCAAGCTGGGATTTACTGACAAATGGGTGGATATTGTCATGGGTCTAGTCAGCTCGGTCAAATTTTCTGTCATGTTTAATGGGAAGAAGCTTAAAGAGTTTAAACCATCACAAGGGATCGGGCAAGGTGATCCGATATCTCCATACTTGTTGTTGTTAGTAGCAGAGGGACTGTCGTGCCTTTTATATTCAAGAAGAGAGTCATCCAACCTGAATGGGATACAGGTGGTGCCGCTAGCGCCGCAAGTAAACCATCTCTTATTCGCTGATGACAGCCATTTGTTTTTCAAGGCTAACAGTGTGGGGGCTACCGAGGTCAACCAGGTACTGGATTTTTATTGTCAAGAAACAGGTCAGTGTATTAAATATACAAAATGTTCCATATATTTCAACAAGGGGGTTGCTGATAGTGTCCGAAATGATATCAAGAGTTTGCTCAATGTTCCTAATGAGACTTTAAATGAGAAATATTTGGGCATGCCCTCTGACATAGGGAGCTCAAAAAATGGGGCTTTCAAATATATGAAGGACCGTTTATGGAGTAAGATTCAAGGATGGATGCAGAGGACTTTGTCGGCAGGGGGAAGGAAGTTCTAGTAAAATCAGTTGCCCAAGCAGTGCCTATTTTCTCCATGTCCTATTTCAAGCTCCCTAAAGGTCTATGCGAACATCTGAATATGCTAATCAGAAAATTCTGGTGGGGGAGCAAGAATGGACAACGTAAGCCTCATTGGGTATCTTGGAAATCTATGACGCAACCAAAGGCAAGGGGGGCTTGGGTTTCAAAGATTTTAATATTTTTAACTTGGCAATGCTTGCTAGGCAAGCATGGCGTCTAATGCAAAACCCTGAGTCCTTAAGCGCTCGCATACTCAAAGGCATCTACTATCCCAACACATCCATATTACACGCGTCCTTGGGGAGCCACCCAAGTCAAGTTTGAAGAGCTATAGTGGTGGGCCACAACACTCTCAAACAGGGGCTTATAAAGAGGATTGGGAACAGACAGGACACAAACATCTGGGAGGACAACTGGCTACCCTGGGAGGAGATGATGAGGCCATATGGTTGCATATCACCCAATCCACGAGTGATCGTTTCAGAGCTTATCAACCATACCACGGCAACCTGGGATAAACGCGGCTCCAGGGCATGTTTCTGCACTTTAATGTCAATGTAACCATGAATATACCGCTGTGCACAATGAACTTGCAAGATTATTGGAGCTGGTCGCATGAAAGGAATGGCATGTTCTCTGTCAAGTCAGCATACAAAATGCTTGTGGCGACACATCAACGGAGAGAGGCCTGGCTAGAGGGCGTGGTTGGCTCCTCGGTTTCTAATGCAGCGGAGGGGGTGTGGAAAACATTGTGAAAAACACAAGTGCCATCAAAAATCCGGATGTTCCTATGAAGATTGTCAAAACATTCCCTACCTACTAAAGATGTTCGGGCACACATGCATATGTCACGAACGAGCTCGTGCAGACTTTGCGGTGCGCCGGACTTATGGAGGCATTCTCTTCTCGAATGTACAGTCTCAAGATGTACATGGGCGCTCGTTGATGAGGACTTGGGTAGCAAGCTTGTGACGGCATCTGAACCAAGCGCAAAAAACTGTCTTTTCAACTTGATTGAGAGCTTACCACATGATCAGTTTGTGTTGGCAGCAGTGACATTATGGGAGATCTGGTCCTCTAGACGAAAAGCAATCCATGAAGCAGTTTTCCAAACACCACATACAATACAAGTGATTGTGCAACGCTTCATAGCTGATTTGGAGGCAGTACTGGTGAAGAAGCCTAGTAATCAAGTTGTTGCGCAACTACTAGTGCTACAACGGCAGAAATCCCTTGGCGTCCGAAGGCCCCGCCATCGAACTTCTCAAAGATCCATGTAGATGCGGGGGTAAGGGCACAATGGCGAGGTTCGGCTGTGGCAGTTTGTTGCGACAACCAAGGAAATTTCTAGGTAGCTCTGCGTTGGTCATAGACAGAGTTTTTGATCCTGCGATAGTTGTTGCATGCCCTGAAGCTATTTCTCTGGCGCAAGATCTCCATCTACACAGTTTTATTATTTCCTCGAATTCGAAACAAGTCATAGGAGATATAGCGAAGGGTAACCAAGGAGAGTATGGAGCAATCATCCATGAAATCAAGTCTAGATAAGCCTCCTTTGCTTGTAATTTTATCTTTGAAAGTTGTAATGTAAATTTAGAAGCTCATAGCTTAGCAAGATTTGCTCTAAATCTAGCTCAGGGGCGTCATGTGTGGTTTGGCCAGCCACATGACCCGGTTCACATCCCACCTTTTGTGGATTTTGATCGATAAAAGGCTTTTACCTCTAAAAAAAGTTAATAAGGAGCAGAGTAGGAAGGAAACGCCCGCCCAATATAAATATCTTAACACATCGCGCTGCAAATTAGCCATTATAGCAAGCTTGTACTATTGGTTTGTTCCGTTTGCATGACAACAGCAGGTTGTGTGTTCAAGTCTGGCTGCATGCTAATATTTTTGGATTTTTCACTACTACGGTGACTGTCTGCTGGGCCAGCCCAGTTGACCGTGTACGGACGGTGCATACAGAAGCTTAAAAAAGAGTGAACATCACTTAAAAGACAATATATGTTGTGTATCGATGCGGATGAAAAAGGCCATCCTACCCTTTATTACGAAGGGGTGTGTTTAGAGGGAGTTGTACCAGTTAAAAAACAAAAAATAATTGTTAAGAGCACTCGTAAAAATACATGTCCATGTAGCAACCGCTGGCGTAAATCTTCAAATTATATTTTGTCAAAATAGTACCTCAACAGGGCAGGATGTAGATATCAAATTTATGACTATCGAAATGCTTGAACTACTCCAACACTCAAATATGTAGGTTGACAATTATACTCCCTCCGTTCCTAAATATTTGTCTTTTTAGAGATTTCAAATGGACTACCACATATGGATGTATATAGACATATTTTAGAGTGTAGATTCACTCATTTTGCTCCGTATGTTGTTACTTCTTGAAATATCTAGAAAGATAAATATTTAGGAACGGAGGGAGTATATCACAAAACTAACTCCATGTCGAATAATTGTTATCATGCAAAACTGGAAAGGAGAAAGGAGATGCCTTGCAAATTGAAAACCCCATCTTTCATTTTCCTTTACTCATATGTAAATAAAGCATAAATTCGAATTTTTCAAGGTTGGTGATTAATCTGACAAGCCAGATGCTTTGCGAAGTTTACAAAACTCAGTTAGAGGGAGAATGCTTTGTATATAACATGCAGGGAAATGAACCAAGGAAAAGCTGTTTTCATAAAGAACTTTCCTTCACGATAATAGCTCTTATGATTCCTCATTTTTTTTCAACTTGCACCCTTTTAGTTAATGCTTGATACAAGTCCACATAGTTACAGTGGGCTCACAAATTAGAAGCCCACATATTCATGAAGAGATTATCCAATGCTTAGTAGCATCAAGTGGGCTGTGTCGCAAATCATTCTGCAAAAAGAGATCTGAATCATGAACAGTAACATAGGCAGTATTTCATATGAAACTTGAATCAATTAACACATAAATTTTGTTCCTATTTGTTGCCAATAATTTAGATCATTTATGGTAGGTGTAAACCCTTCTTTTCTCCTAATACCCTCCATTATTGTTCTACATATAAGAAAACAATTAGGCACCATCTTATTACAAACAAAGAATAGCCCACCTACACATAATCATCTATAAGAGAAAGAGAGTTTCCTGGGATATGATGTGGTTACAATATGTTCACCCAATAAAGCGTCATGTCACAAAGTTATCTTATCAGGTAACCATTTGCCCTTTTTTAATTTTATCCAAAAAGTGTGGAAAGAATCACTAGTTACTGAAAATACCGTATCAGAGCTAAAGCAGACAGGACTTTTAGGTCCCTGGGGTCGAGGCTGTTGTTGCCGCTCCTGCCTCGCCGCTGCCCTCCTCTCTCCGGCACTCAACTCACTTACTATCGCCGCGGCTCACTCAAGGAAGAAGAATGGAGGAGGGGGAAGAACACGGAGTTTCTCTAGCGCACGAACGCTGCCGCCGCACGCACGGTCTTGTATTCCACGAGCACGAACTCGTCACAGAGCAGAACCATTACATTGGGTCTTATACCCAGGGACGCGCCGAGCATGCACCCACGTCCCAGCCCACGTTGAGCACCCGTCCCGCCTGCTTCTACCACACCCTCCCCGACAAGCACGCACACGCCCGGACGCGGCGAGCCCGTGATGGACCAGCTCAACGTGCCCACCCCTGCTACGTCTTGAGCTTGCGTTGGTTTTGCTTGAAGAGAAAAGGGTGATGCAGCAATAGTAGTGTAAGTATTTCCCTCAGTTTTTGAGAACCAAGGTATCAATCCAGTAGGAGGCTTCTCAAAAGTCCCACGCACCTACACAAACAAACAAAAAACTCGCAACCAACGCAATAAAGGGGTTGTCAATCCCTTCACGACCACTTGCGAAAGTGAGATCTGATAGAGATAGTATGATAAGATAAATATTTTTTTGGTATTTTATAATATAGATTGGAAAAGTAAAGATGCAAATAAAAGTAGATTGAAAGCTTATATGATAAAAGATAGATCCAGGGGCCATAGGTTTCACTAGTGGCTTCTCTCAAGATAGCATAAGTATTACGGTGGGTGAACAAATTACTCTCGAGCAATTGATAGAAAAACGAATAATTATGAGATTATTTAGGCATGATCATGTATATAGGCATCACATCCGTGACAAGTAGACTGACTCCTGCCTGCATCTACTACTATTACTCCATAAATCGACCGCTATCCAGCATGCATCTAGAGTATTAAGTTCATAAGAACAAAGTAACACATTAAGAAAGATGACATGATGTAGAGGGATAAACTCATGCAATATGATACAAACCCCGTCCTTTTATCCTCGATGGCAACAATACAATACGTGCCTTGCTGCTCCTGCTGTCACTGGGAAAGGACACCGCAAGATTGAACCCAAAGCTAAGCACTTCTCCCATTGCAAGAAAGATCAATCTAGTAGGCCAAACCAAACTGATAATTCGAAGAGACTTGCAAAGATAACTCAATCATACATAAAAGAATTCAGAGGAGATTCAAATATTTCTCATAGATAAGCTTGATCATAAACCCACAATTCATCGGATCTCGACAAATACACCGCAAAAAGAGTTACATCGAATAGATCTCCAAGAAGATCGAGGAGAACATGGTATTGAGATCCAAAAGGAGAAAAGAAGCCATCTAGCTAATAACTAGGACCCGAAGGTCTGTGGTAAGCTACTCACAACTCATCGGAGGGGCTATGGTGTTGATGTAGAAGCCCTCCATGGTCGATTCCCCCTCCGGCGGAGCGCCGACGAAGGCTCCAAGATGAGATCTCGCGGATACAGAAGGTTACGACGGTGGAATTAGGTTTTCGTTGGCTCCTTTGATATTCTCGGGGTACGTGGGTATATATAGGAGGAAGATGTAGGTCGGTGGCCGCCCGAGGGGCCCACGAGATAGGGGGCGCGCCCTATAGGGGTGGGCGCGCCCTCCACCCTTGTGGCCGCCTCGGCTGCTTCTTGACTTGCAGTCCAAGTCCTCTGGATCACGTTCGTTCCAAAAATCACACTCCCGAAGGTTTCATTCCGTTTGGACACCGTTTGATATTCCTTTTCTTCGAAATACTGAAATAGGCAAAAAAACAGCAATACGGGCTGGTCCTCCGGTTAGTAGGTTTGTCCCGAAAATGATATAAATGTGTAAAGTAAAGCCCATAAACATCCAAAACGGGTAATATAATAGCATAGAACAATCAACAATTATAGATACGTTGAAGACGTATCAAGCATCCCCAAGCTTAATTCCTGGTCGTCCTCGAGTAGGTAAATGATAAAAATAAAATTTTTGATGTGGAATGCTATCTAGCATAAATCTCAATGTAATTTTCTTTATTGTGGCATGAATGTTCAGATCCAAATGATTCAAAATAAAAGTTCATATTGACATAACAAATAATAATACTTCAAGCATACTAATCAAAGCAATCATGTCTCTCGTCGAAGGCTTTCAGCCGCCCCAACGCGTCCTTGAACGTCATGGCGTCGATGTCACCGAATTGCTCAATCCCAGTCACCGCATGATACAGACGGTTCGGCACCGAGTCCAGCAATTTCTTGACCAGTGCGGCGTCCTCCAGGGTCGAGCCCAACGCCGCGTAGAGAGCCGCCATGCCACCAAGCATGCCGGCGAAGTCATCCAGGCTCTCGGCGTCCGCCATGCGCAGGAGCTCAAACTCCCCGCGTGGCATGCACATCCTAGCCGCCCTGACGCGATCGGCGCCGACGAGGCGCGCCTTGAGGCTAGCCTAGACCTCCACCGCCGTCTTCTCCGAGGCCACCTGCAGGAGCAGGTTCTCCGCGAGTGCGCCAAGTAGGTACGCCCTCGTCGGTTTGTCTTTCTTGGCGATCACGGCCGCCGCCGCGTCTTCCGGCACGACCACCGCCTCCCACAGCCTAGCCGCATCGAGGTTTGCCTCCATCTTGATCGCCCACGCCGTGTAGTTTTCGCTGGTGAGCTGCGGCACCGCCTGCGGCAGCGATCCGCTAGCACCACCGCCGTAGGGGACGATCGACATCGCCGACGCGCCCTGGCCTTCGCGTGGCTCTGATGTCAATGTTGTTGCCGCTCTTGCCTCGCCGCTGCCCTCCTCTCTCTGGGACTCAGCTCACTCACTGCCGCCGTGGCTCACTCAAGGAAGAAGAAGGGAGGAGGGGGAAGAACACGGAGTTTCTCCAGCGCACGAACGCTGCCGCCGCACGCATGGCCTTGTATTCCACGAGCACGAACTCGTCACAGAGCAGAACCATTACACGGGGTCTTATACCTAGGGACGCGCCGGGCACGCACCCACGTCCCAGCCCACGTCGAGCACCCGTCCCGCCCGCTTCTACCGCGCCCTCCCCGGCATGCACGAACACGCCCGGACGCGGCGAGCCCGCGATTGACCAGCTCAACATGCCCACCCCGCGCGCCAACGGCTACCTCCACACACACCCGTGCGGTGTTCGATCACATGGACACGCCCATGCACCGCACCCATGCACACACACACACGCCTTCACACACGGTTCCCGCGGTCCTGACGCACCTACTACGTTTGGCGCGCGTCCATACACGCGCCCGATACGGTGAGCTCGTCGCCGCGGCTTATTCTGCCTAACAGAGGCTCCCGTTATCCTCGCGCTCCATCCACACTGTCCGACTTGGTGATCTGTGCCAGTCTTGCATCGGCGAATGGGTTTGCAGGCCTATGTGAACAGTAAACGTGACAACAGTAAAATATTTAAAAATTGAAGTGGGACGCGTAGGTCACTGCTCATCCTATACAGGTTCTGCATCACCTATCACACCGCTTGGGCATTGTTACTCATTTTCTGTCACACACAAGGTGCTGCACTAGAGGGTTGCGGTCCCGTGCCATCACTATTTATCAAGCGAAAGCCAGAAAATTGTAAAAGCAGGACGTGCATGCTTGGATCGATTGGACCTATTTAATTTTTCTCCGCCTTGCATCCTAAGAAGGTCTTGATACGTTTTAGTCCATGATTAAAAGTAGTAGGACTAAAACTTGCTAGCCTCACTCATGATTGGATTCAAACATTAAAAAAATTAAAATCAAGTTAATGAGCATTTATTATTTTCCAAACCCTTCAATCCAGAATCTGCCTGTGTTAAAGGAAAGGAGTTAAATGAGGAGAAAGGACTAACCACATTTTAGTAGGATATCTCTGACTAAAAAAGTTTAGACTCAAGACTAGTTTTAGCCTCTCTTTAGTCAGGGGTGCTTGGAACTTTAACCTCTTAAAAAGACTATTTTTAATCAGACTAAAATAAGTCCCTTGAATCCAAACACCCTCTAAAATTAAAAATAAGTTTCACTGTTTGTTTGAGCTTATATATGTTCAGCTTGACTCTAAAGTTGAACATTAAAAATGCGATCAAGTAAAATTCATAACCTTGTACGACAGACCATTATTACGCACAACAATAAAACCATTGATTCATTGAGTTCACCTAGCTCGACCAGTCCAGACTAAGAACAGTTGTGCGAGGTACAGAGATGGAACGTCTACAGGAGGAGAGTATGTAAAAATTTCCAGTCGCATGCAAAAATCAAGAGAGAGAACTGCACATACATGAAACCCCTAGTACAGTGCATGCACAACACATGCACAGCAGATGTGTTGTCGCGTCAACCTAGACCCGCCTGACCTCCTGACATACCTACACACTACTCCCTCGTTCATAATATAAGAGCATATTTTATACTAAACCTATACTGCATGCTATAGCTTAGTTAATAATCCTGACCCTGCAAATCCTCTGCTGCTGGACAGACTACACCACGAATCTTTACAATGCTGAACGGGCAAGATAGGCGGGGGTGGGGACTCGCGGGTGCTGTCCCTACTTTTCGAAGCTAAATGGCATCACAAATTAAGGCTTGAAACTAATAATTTACACGGAAGACTAAAGCATGTACAAAGCAAGAATATACAATCCAACTTTTAAAAAGCAATAAGAAGGCACATTGCAAAATACATGGTGGCATAAGGCTTGTAATTTCCTGATAATTAGACATAATGAGAATATGGTTTGTAGCATGTAATAAGTCCAAGAAACTTTCAAACTAAGACATAACTTATTTCTTGTCATTAACTCGAATGTACAACTGCTCACACAACTTAAGAACATGGGCATTTATGCATATATATGAATAAAGTCAGTGATACATACATGATGAAGTACAGAAGTTATGTCAAGTTAGTTTCTTTTAGAAAATGAGGATTACTCCCGGCCTCTGCATAAGAATAATGCATGCAACCCTTTTATTAATCAAAGATTCTAAAAAGTCTACAATCCAGAACAAGCTCGCTCAGAGCTGAAAAGGCGACAAACCAAGTAAAATATGCCACAACCGGCGAAAACAGGACTAGATGACTAAACATCTATCATATTACTGGACCGCCATCCAAACTGGTTGTAGATATCCCGAGTTACCATCTCCCATCAGGTAGACGTAGTAACCAAAGGCTCCCCGACTTCCACAGGAGTGAGTAACGACCACGTACGGATTCACGCAACACTACTGGGAAATGGCTTATAGGTGAACCCTAATGAGTGGCGGGCGTAGTGTGTTACCCGCCACAACTATTTTTGAAAACAAGCAGTGGCGGGTATCAAACACCGCCTGCCACAGCTAGAAGCACAACTGTGGCAGGCAAGGAACGAAACTCGCCACTAGCACAATCTCTCGAACGGGATTTGTTTGCGTAACTCAGCGGTGACGAGCCACAACCGTGTGATGGAAATATGCCCTAGAAGCAATAATAAAATGGTTATTATTATATTTCCTAAATTATGATAAAGTTTTATTATTCATGCTAGAATTGTATTGATCGGAAACTTAAATACATGTGTGAATACATAAACAAAATACCGTGTCCCTAGTAAGCCTCTACTAGACTAGCTCGTTGATAAAAGATGGTTAAGGTTTCCTAACCATTGACATGAGTTTTCATTTGATAATGAGATCACATCATTAGGAGAATGATGTGATGGACAAGACCCATCCGTTAGCTTAGCATAATGATTGTTCAGTTTTATTGCTATTGCTTTCTTCATGTCAAATACCTATTCCTTTGACTATGAGATTATGTAACTCCCAGATACCGGAGGAATGTCTTATGTGCTATCAAACGTCACAACGTAACTGGGTGATTATCAAGATTCTCTACAAGTATCTCCGAAGGTGTTTGTTGGGTTGGCATAGATCGAGATTGGGATTTTCACTCCGAGTATCGGAGAGGTATCTTTGGGCCCTCTCGGTAATACACATCACAAACTTGCAAGCAAATAACTAAGGAGTTAGTTAGAAGGTGATATATTACGGAAAGAGTAAAAAGACTTGCTGGTAACGAGATTGAACTAGGTATGAAGATACCGATGATCGAATCTCGGGCAAGTAACATACCGATGGACAAACGGAATTACGTATGTTGTCATAACGGTTCGACCGATAAAGATCTTCGTAGAATATGTAGTATCCAATATGGGCATCCAGGTTCCGCTATTGGTTATTTACCTAAGAGGTGTCTCGGTCATGTCTACATAGTTCTCGAACCCGTAGGGTCCGCATGCTTAACGTTTGTTGACGATATAGTATTATATGAGTTATGTGATTTGGTGACTGAATGTTGTTTGGAGTCCTGAATGATATCACAGACATGACGAGGAGTCTTGGAATGGTTGAGAGGTAAAGATTGATATATAGGATGATGGTTTTCGGACACCGAAAGTGTTTCGAAAGGTACCAGGTACTTATCGGGTCACCGGAAAGGAGTTTCAGGCACCCCCAGCAAAGATATGGGCCTTATGGGCCAAGAGAGGGAACACACCAGCCCACAAGGGGCTGGGGCGCCCCTATAGTGGCCAGCCCTATGAGGAGGAGAAGGAAAGAGGGGAGGGAAAGGAAAGTGCGGAGTAGGACTCCCCCTTCTTTCCTCTCCCCCTCTTCCTTTCCCCCTTGTTCTTACAAGGAAAGGGGGGGGGGGGCGCAGGGCAAGGCAACAGCCCTAGAGCTGCCGCCAGGTCTCTTAGGGCACCCTAGAGGCTGCCTCCTCCCCTTCCACCTATATATACATGGGTAGGGGGTGCCACACAAGGACACAACATTGTCTTAACCATGTGTGGTGCCCCGTCCACCGTTTACTCCCTCAGTCATATTTTTGTAGTGCTTAGGCGAAGCCCTGAGGAGATCACATCACCATCAGCGTCACCACATCATTGTGCAGCCAAAACTCATCTACTACCTCGCCGTCTTGCTGGATCAAGAACGCGGAGGACGTCACCGAGCTGAACGTGTGCAAAACGCAGAGGTGCCGTGTGTTCGATACTAGATCGGTTGGAGCACAAAGAAAGTTTGACTACATCAACCGCGTGGTGAAAGGATTCCACTTACGGTCTATGAGGGTACGTAGACACACTCCCCCCCGCGTTGATGTGCATCTCGATGGATATATCATTGCGTGTGCGTAGAATATTTTTTGTTTTCCATGCTACGTTTCCCAACAGTGGTATCAGAGCCAGATCTATGCGTAGATGATATGCACGAAAGAGTTGTGGGTGGTGATAGTCATACTGCTTACCACCAACGTCTTATTTTGATTCGGCGGTATTGTGGTATGAAGCGGCCCCGACCAACCTTACATGTCCATGTACATGAGACCAGTTACCGATAGACATGCAACTAGTTTTGCATAAAGGTGGCTCGCGGGTGTCTATTTCTCTTACTTTAGTTGAACCGAATTTGACTATGGCCGGTCCTTGAAGAAGGTTAAAATAGCAAACTTGATGAAACACCATTGTGGTTTCGTGCGTAGGTAAGAACAGTTCTTGCTAGAAGCCCGTAGCATCCACGTAAAACTTGCAAGAACAAAGTAGAGGACGTCTAACTTGTTTTTGCAGGGTATGTTGTGATGTGATATGGTCAAGACATGATGTGATATACGTTATTGTATGAGATGATCATGTTCTGTAATGTTATCGGCAACCGGCATGAACCTTATGGTTGTCTCTTTATTTTATGAAATGCAAACGCCACGTAATTGCTTTACTTTATCACTATGCGTTAGCAATAATTATAAAAGCAATAGTTGGCGAGACGACCACGACGCAATGATGGAGATCAAGGTGTCGAGCCGGTGATGATGGAGATCATGACGATGCTTTGGAGATGGAGATCAAAAGCACAAGATGATGATGGCCATATCATGTCACATATTTTGATTGCATGTGATGTTTATCTTTTATGCATCTTATTTTGCTTAGTACGGCGGTAGCATTATAAGATGATCCCTTCACTAAATTTCAAGGTAAAAGTGTTCTCCCTGAGTATGCACCGTTGCTACAGTTCTTTATGTTGAGACACAACATGATGATCGGGTGTGGTAGAATCTACGTTCACATACAACAGGTGCAAGACAGTTTTGCACATGTGGAATACTCGGGTTAAACTTGATGAGCCTAGCATGTACAGACATGGACTAGGAACACTAGAGACCAAAAGGTCGAACGTGAATCATATAGTAGATATGATCAACATAGAGATGTTCACCATTGATGACTACCCCATCTCACGTGATGATCGGACATGGGTTAGTTGATTTGGATCACGTATCACTTAGATGACTTTAGGGAGGTCAATTTAAGTGGGATTTCTTAAGTAATTTGATTAATTGAACTTAATTTATCACAAACTTAGTCCTGATAGTTTTGCATATCTATGTTGTAGATCAATAGCTCGCGATGTAGCTCCCTTATATTTTGATATGTTCCTAGAGAAAACTAAGTTGAAAGATGATAGTAGCAATGATGCGTACTTGGTCCGTGATCTGAGGATTATCCTCATTGCTGCACAGAAGAATTATGTCCTTGATGCACCGCTAGGTGTCAGAACTATTACAGGAGTAGATGCAGACGCTAAGAACGTTTGGCAAGCTCGATATGATGACTACTTAATAGTTTAGTGCACCATGCTTTATGGCTTAGAACCGGGACTTCAAAAACGTTTTGAACGCCACGAAGCATATGAGATGTTCCAAGAGCTGAAATTGGTATTTTAGACTCATGCCCCTGTCGAGAGGTATGAGACCTCCGACAAGTACTTGGCCTATAAGATGGAGGAGAATAGCTCAGCTAGTGAGCATGTGCTCAGAATGTCTGGGGTACTAAAATCGCTTGAATCAAGTGGGAGTTAATCTTCTAGATAAGATAGTGATTGATAGAGTTCTCTAGTCACTATCACCAAGCTACTAGAACTTCGTGATGAACTATAATATGCAAGGGATGACGAAAATGATTTCCAAGCTCTTCGCGATACTAGAATCGACGAAGGTAGAAATCAAGAAAGAGCATCAAGTATTGATGGTTTACAAGACCACTAGTTTCAAGAAGGGCGAGGAAAAGAAAGGGAACTTCAAGAATAATGGCAAGGAAGTTGCCACTCACATGAAGAAGCCCAAAGTTGGACCCAAGCCTGAGACTGAGTGCTTCTACTGCAAAGGGAATGGTCATTGGAAGCGGAACTGCCCCAAATACTTGGCGGATAAGAAGTATGGCAAAGTGAACAAAGGTATATTTGATATACATGTTATTGATGTGTATTTTACTAGTGTTCATAGTAACCCCTAGGTATTTAATACTGGTTCAGTTGCTAAGATTAGTAACTCGAAACAGGAGTTGCAGAGACTAGTTAAAAGTGAGGTATCGATGTGTGTTCGAAATGATTCCAAGGTTGATATGATCACCATCGCACACTACCTCTACCTTCGTGATTAGTGTTGAACCTAAATAAATATTATTTGGTGTTTGCGTTGAGCATGAGTATGATTAGATCATGTTTATTGCAATATGTTTATTCATTTAAGTCAGAGAATAATTATTGTTCTGTTTACATGAATAAAACCTTCTATGGTCATACACCCAATGTGAATGGTTTATTGAATCTCGATCGTAGTGATACACATATTCATAATATTGATGCCAAAAGATGCAAAGTTGATAATGATAGTGCAACATACTTGTGACACTGCCGTTTAGGTCATATTGGTGTAAAGTGCATGAAGAAACTCCATGCATATGGACTTTTGGACTCACTTGATTATGAATCATTTGATACTTGCAAACCATGCCTCATGGGCAAGATGACTAAAACTCCGTTCTCCGGAACAATGGAGCGAGCTAATGACTTATTGGAAATAATACATACCGATGTATGTGGTTCGATGAGTGTTGAAGCATGCGGTGGGTATCATTATTTTCTAACCTTCATAGATGATTTGAGATATGGGTATATCTACTTAATGAAACACAAGTCTGAAACATTTGAAAAGTTCAAAGAATTTCAGAGTGAAGTGGAGAATCATTGTAACAAGAAAATAAAGTTTCTACGATCTGATAGCGGAGGCGAATATTTGAGTTACGAGTTTGACCTTCATTTAAAACAATGTGGAATAGTATCACAACTCACGCCACCTGGAACACCATAGCGTAATGGTGTGTCCGAACGTCGTAACCGTACTTTACTAGATATGGTGCATTCTATGATGTCTCTCACTGACTTACCAGTGTCCTTTTGGGGTTATCCATTAGAGACATCCACATTCATGTTAAATAGGGCACCGTCTAAATCCGTTGAGACGACACCGTATGAACTGTGGTTTGGCAAGAAACCTAAGCTGTCGTTTCTTAAAGTTTGGGGTTGTGACACTTATGTCAAAAGGCTTCAGCCTGATAAGCTTGAACCCAAATCGGAGAAGTGCATCTTCATAGGATACCCTAAGGAAACAATTGGGTACACCTTCTAGCATAGATCCGAAGGAAAAATCTTTGTTGCCAAGAATGGAACATTTTTAGCGAAGGAGTTTCTCTCGAAAGAAGTGAGTGGGAGGAAAGTAGAACTTGATAAGGTAATTGTACCTTCTCTCAAATTGGAAAGTAACTCATCATAGAAAACCATTCCCGTGATGCCTACACCAACTATAGAGGAAGCTAATGATGATGATCATGAAACTTCAGATCAAGTTACTACTGAACCTCGTAGGTCAACCAGAGCACGATCCGCACCAGAGTGGTACGGTAATCCTCTTCTAGAAGTCATGTTACTAGACCAAGGAAAACCTACGAACTATGAAGAAGCTATGATGAGCCTAGATTCCGACAAATGGCTTGAGGCCATGAAATCCGAGATAGGATCCATGTATGAGAACAAAGTGTAGACTTTGGTGGACTTGCCCGATGATTGGCAAGCCATTGAGAATAAATGGATCTTCAAGAAGAATACAGACGCTGATGGTAATGTCACCATCTACGAAGCTGGACTTGTTGAGAAAGGTTTTTGACAAGTTCAAGGAGTTGACTATGATGAGACCTTCTCACCCGTAGCGATGCTTAAGTCAGTCCGAATCATGTTAGCAATTGCCGCATTTTATAATTATGAAATTTGGCAAATGGATGTCAAAACTGCATTCCTTAATTATCTTAAAGAAGAGTTGTATATGATGCAACCAGAAGGTTTTGTCGATCTTAAAGGTGCTAACAAAGTGTGCAAGCTCCAGCAATCCATCTATGGACTGGTGCAAGCATCTCGGAGTTTTAATATACGCTTTGATGAGGTGATCAAAGCATATGGTTTTATACAGACTTACGGTGAAGCCTGTATTTACAAGAAAGTGAGTGGGAGCTCTCTAGCATTTCTGATATTATATGTGGATGACATATTGTTGATCAGAAATGATATAGAATTTCTGGATAGCATAAAAGGATACTTGAATAAGAATTTTTCAATGAAAGACCTTGGTGAAGCTGTTATATATTGGGCATCAAGATCTATAGAGACAGATCAAGACGTTTGATAGGACTTTCATAAAGCACGTACCTTGATAAAAGTTTTAAAGAAGTTCAAAATGGATCAGTCAAAGAAAGGGTTCTTGCCTGTGTTACAAGGTGTGAAGTTGAGTAAGACTCAAAACCCGACCATTGAAGAATATAGAGAGAGAACGAAAGTCATTCCCTATTCCTCAGTCATAGGTTCTATAAACTATGCCATCCTGTGTAGAAACCCTATTGTGTGCCTTGCCATGAGTTTCGCAAGGGGGTACAATAGTGATCCAGGAGTAGATCACTAGATAGCGGTCAAAAATTATCCTTAGGTACCTAAAGAGGACTAAGGAAACATTTCTCGATTCTGAGGTGATAAATAGTTCGTCGTGATGTGCTCATTGATGCAAGATTTGACACTGATCCGGATGACTCTGAGTCTCGATCTGGATACATATTGAAAGTAGGAGCAATTAGCTAGAGTAGCCCCATGCAGAGCATTGTAGACATAGTAATTTGCAAAATACATATGGATCTGAATGTGACAGACCTATTGACTAAACCTCTCTCACAAGCAAAACATGATCACACCTTAGTACTCTTTGGGTGCTAATCACATGGTGATGTGAACTAGATTATTGAATCTAGTAAACTCTTTGGGTTTTGGTCACATGGCGATGTGAACTATGGGTGTTAAATCACATGGTGATGTGAACTAGATTATTGACTCTAGAGCAAGTGGGAGACTGATGGAAATATGCCCTAGAAGCAATAATAAAATGGTTATTACTATATTTCCTAAATTATGATAAATGTTTATTATTCATGCTAGAATTGTATTGATCGGAAACTTAAATACATGTGTGAAAGATCGATATGGTTGACTAGAGGGGGGGGTGAATAGGCAACTAACAATTTTCAAGCTTTTCTTTACCAAATTAAACTTTGCAACAAAATAGGTTGTCTAGATATGCAACTAAGTGAGCAACCTATATGATGCAATAACAACTAGCACATAAGCAAGCAATGGATGTAACACAAGTAGGCTTGCAAAAGTAAAGGCACGAATTAACCAAGAGTGAAGCCGGTGGAGACGAGGATGTGTTACCGAAGTTCCTTCCTTTTAAGGGGAAGTACGTCTCCGTTAGAGCGGCGTGGAGGCACAATGCTCCCCAAGAAGCCACTAGGGCCACCGTATTCTCCTCACGCCCTCACACAATGCGAAATGTCGTGATTCCACTAATGGTGCCCTTGAAGGCGGCGACCGAACCTTTACAAACAACGTTGGGGCAATCTCCACAACAATTGGAGGCTCCCAACAACACCACGAAGCTTCACCACAATGGAGTATGGCTTCGAGGTGACCTCAACCGTCTAGGGTGCTCGAACACCCAAGAGTAACAAGATCCGCTAGGGATAAGTGGGGGGAATCAAATATCCTGTGGTGGAAGTGTAGATCGGGCCCTTGTCACCCAATCCCGAGCAAATCAACAAGTTTGATTGGCTAGGGAGAGAGATCGAGCGAAAATGGAGCTTGGAGCAACAATGGAGCTTAGAGGTGGAAGAGGTAGTCAACTAGAGGTAGAAGACACCCCTTATATAGTTGTGGGAAAAAATCCAACCGTTATCCACATGTCCAGCCCGCACCACACGGTACTACCGCTCCAGGGGCGCGGTACTACCGCGAGGCTGTGCGGTACTACCGTGGCTGACCACAGTACTACCGCGACAGCAGCACAGGCCGGAACTAGCCTGATAAGGGGGCAGTACTACCGCTTGCGCGGTACTACCGCACCCACTTGCGGTACTATCGCAAGGCAGGAAAGTCACGGCCTGGGAAGGGCGCGGATGAAATAAATTACATCCGTGCCTACTTCCGCTGAAACTGAGGTGGTACAAAAATCCGACGCGGTACTACCGCTCGCGAGGCGCGGTACTACCGTTGCGGGCGCGGATGTAAAAATTTACATCCGCGCCTACTACCGTGACACTGCGGTACTAGGTAGGAGGGCCACGGTACTACGACTCCTAGGGAGCGGTACTACAGTGGGCCCCCGCGGTACTACCGCGCTGGACGAGCGGTACTACCATGGAGGGCGCGGATGTAAAAAATTACATCCGCCCCTACTACCGCACCGGAGTGGCACACGGCCTGGGAGCCGCGGTTCTACCGCTCCAAATGAGCGGTACTACCGTGACACACAACGGTACTACCGCTTGTACTTGCGGTACTACCGCAAGTACAGCAGTAGTCGTCAGATTTCCACACAACCAAGATAACAAAGGGAAGCTCCAAAATGCAGGGAAAGGAGGAACAAGTGTACGTGTTGATTCCACCCAAACCTTTCCGACGCGGACCCCCTCTTAATAGTACGTCTCTCCTACGACTCAAATCCACCAAAGTGAAACGTAGAACAACGCCGACTTCAATAGTCTCCGAGGGGCACCGAATCGTCTTGTGCCTAGAGATGAAGTATCTGAGAAACTCAAGGCACACGATCAGTCCGCAAATGCATTGTCATCAATCACCAAAATACCTGAGGGATAAATATGCCCTTACAATCTCCCCCTTTTTGGTGGATTGATGACAACATGGGATTTGCATATAGATAAGATAATTTAGAGCAGGGGCAAACCCCACCTCTCTAAAATATAGACGGGCTCCCCCTAGATGTGTGCACTTTAGTTGAATGCTTTGGACTGCATAGCACACAGACTAGGATCAACACTCCCCCTATATTTTAGAGACCAAGGAATGATAAATAACATAGCATAGCATAAAGATAGCACAATATAACACAAGCTCGCTAGGATAGATAGAGTGCATAAGTCTTACACCAAACGAAGTAAAGCAACCGAGGTTCAAACAAGAAAGCAGCAAATGGTTCAACCGAGAAAGCAGCAAACACACGACACACTCGCAAATCCCTACACTCTCTCCCCCTTTGGCATCGAGACGCCAAAAAGGCAGAGAGGACACCTACACACAAGAGGTGGCTCAAGCAGGGAACGCGTCCCAGCCCTTTCCGTCGGTCTCCTCGGCAGCAGTGATGGTCTCCTCGACATCCTCCTCAGAATCAGTCCACCGGTAGCCTTGCTTCTCCATCCACTCGGCCTCTGGAATGATGCGCTCCTCGGACTCGCCAGACACATCCTCACCATAGAGTCATGTACTGCCCCTTGGCTTGCATGCAGAAAAGAGTCTTCATCTTGTCCTTCAGCTTCTTGGCCCATGATGGCATAGTGACACTCTGGGAGGGCCTAGCGGCACGGCCCTCAGCAACATCCTCGGCGCCAACATCCTCCTCATCAACAGCAGCCCTAGCAGCATTCGCCTCGGCACGAGTAGTGGTGTTTGCCCAGTTGGATTTGATACGCAGACAGATGGGCTCATGGCGAATCCAGTCTGGAGCAAGGAACTCCTCACCAGGGAACATCTTCTCCCAAGTCATCGAGATCAGCAGAAACAGATAGGGCCCATAGATAGGCACCTTGCAGTTGAACACTGCAAACCGAAGCTCACACCACATGATGTGTGAGACATCAAGTGGCTGAGACTGAGTCGAACGAGCCTCCTCGCAAATGAGCATCATATCCACCATATAGGCATGAACCTTGTCTTTGTCACCGATGCGAGGGAACAAGGAGTTGCGAAAGATGCAATACATGATATCCAGAAAAGAGTTGAGCACCAAAGTTGTCTTGCCATTGGCGAGCGTCTTCTCAACCATGAACGGTGCAAGCTAGTCCTTGTTGGCAGACTCAGCATTGGCATGGGGGCGAACACCCACTGGAGTGTTGAGCCCATCATCAGGAACCTGGAGAAGATCCATGAACTCCTTCCAGGTAGCAGACTGTTGACGGCCATTGGTCATCCAGGTCATCCTCCGTTCCTCATTGGAGTGAAAGTAAACTGAGGCAAAGAACTGACAGATAAGCTCAGGGTCATAGTCAAGGTGGAAGGATATCACATGCTCAATGCCAAACTGCTCCACCAAGTCCAGAGCCTCTCCAAAGTAGTCACGGTACTTGTCTTTCCTCATGTGATGCATCTCAATCCACTTCACCTCCAAGTAGGTATTCTGCTTGTTCTTGATGACATCCAGATAGATGTTGGTCTGTTGCTTGTTCCAGAACAGCTCACAGCCTCTGACAGTGGAACGCGGGTGCACATAAGGGTGAAGCTGCCTGAGACGGACATACTCAGTTGGGGCTATCTCATACATTCCCTTAGCAGGCTCCTTGTGCTTGCTAGCTGAGGTCTTGACATTGCGCTTGGAGGCAGACGAGCCCTCAAGTACTTCACCTGGGTTGCGCAGACACTTGGAGCCAGTGTCACGACTGGGATTGGCCCGGCGAGAGCCACCACATGAGACACACACGCAAAAAACCAAAGACGCGAAGAAGATCAATGCAAAGGCCACGATAAAGCACAAGAAACACATAGAAGGCATACGAGAAAGTTGGCATGCGATAGATGTGAGCCACGGTAGAACTGCCACTGCCTGCGGTACTAGAATATTAGTACCGCTCCAAACGCGGTAGTACCGTGCGAGGTCACGGTAGTACCGTGGTTGGAGCGGAAGTAAAATTTTAGTACCGCACAGAGCATGGTAGTACCGCTCCCGAAGGGCGGTAGTACCATGCAAGCGGTAGTACCGCGTCGCGTCAGATCCAACCGGCGGTTTGAATCTAAAAAGAACCGAGAAACAACGGTGGTGCGACGATGATCAAATCTAGCGCAAGACAACAATACAAGTATAAATCCTACGCAATACCATGCTCCTTCATCCTACTCTTGCAGAGATTAAGCCTATGAATCTCAAGAACACACAAGCCTCCCCCAAAACCTAGAAACACCAAACCCAAAGGACAAGGAGAGGGAGTTGGGGAAAAACCTTGGTCCATAGCAAGAGCACGTGGTGGGGAACGATCCCACCGGACGGAATCACGGGAGGGTAGCCGGTGGAGGAGATCCAGCGACGAACGCCGGCTCCGTTCTTGAGTGAGGGAGAGAAAGAGGCGATGTGGGGGAAGAACTGCGAATGGGTATGGGAGTTAGAACTCCCCCTGCCCGTCCTTATCCCCATGGGCCCAAACCGGCGCGGTAGTACCATGGATCATCGCGGTAGTACCGCTCGGGCGGAAGTACTGCACCGAGGCGGTAGTACCGCTCAACCAGGCGGCAGTAAAAAATTACTGCCGCATGGTGACAGTAGTACCGTGCTCCCGCGAGCGGTAGTACCGTGGCAGGCTGCGGTAGTACCGTAGCTGGCCACGGTAGTACCGTGAACTCAAGTCACCGCAAGTTTCAACACGAGGAAAAAGCCTTTGCACGGAAACTTTTCACACACAAGAAACCTCAAGAACGCGCACAAACCAGAGGCAGAGAGACAACAAGAAACCACCAAGCGACAAAGCCTCTCGAGGAGAGAGGGCGGTGGCTGAGGCCACCTATGTTGAGTTGGATGGTATGGCACCGCGAAGAATTATCCTTGGGCCCATGACCAAAACTCGTCTTTGAAGCACAAGTACCATCAAAAATGGCTAATGTGAAAGAGGTGATCGATTTATGCATGATGGGGGGAGGGAGAGTTCATTGAGATAACAACACTCCCCCTATGTCCATGCCTACACCTAAACTAGACAACAAGTTGAGTGTGGTGGGGGGTGCACGGGTTCAAGTCACATTGCTCAAATCAATGATATTTAGCTCATGCCTTAACTCGCAAAATCTTGCTTCATCCCAGGGCTTCGTGAAAATATCTGCAAGGTTATCATGAGTGTTGACATACTTGAGCTCGATCTCCCCTCGCCTAATGTGATCCCGGATGAAGTGATACCGAATCTCAATGTGCTTCGTCTTGAAGTGTTGTACCGGGTTGAGAGAAATCTTGATGGCACTTTCATTATCACACCAAAGAGGCACTTTGTCACAAATGACACCGTACTCCTTTAGAGTTTGCCTCATCCATAGGAGTTGAGCACAACAACTACCGTCCGCCACATACTTCGCTTCGGTGGACGAGAGAGACACACAACTTTGCTTCTTGGAAGACCAACTTACCAAAGAGCAACCAAGAAATTGGCACCCTCCGGAAGTGGACTTCCTATCCACTTTGTCTCCCGCCCAATCGGAATCCGTGAAACCTTCAAGCTTGAAATTTGCTCCTCTTGGGTACCATAAGCCAAAGTTTGGGGTATGAGCCAAATATCGAAAGATTCGCTTGACCGCCACAAAGTGGCTTTCCTTTGGTGCGGCTTGAAACCGTGCACACATCTCCACACTCAACATGATATCCGGTCTAGATGCACAAAGGTAAAGCAAGGAGCCAATCATGGAGCGATATACCTTTTGATCCACCGCTTTACCATTGGGATCAATGTCAAGTTGGCATTTGGTAGGCATTGGAGTAGTAGCCGACTTGACATCACTTAGCTTGAATCTCTTTAGCATGTCTTGAGTGTATTTGGCTTGGTTGATGAAGGTTCCTTCTCTTCTTTGTTTGATGTCAAAACCAAGGAAGAACTTCAACTCTCCCATCGAAGACATCTTGAACTTGGAGGTCATGAGGGCAGCAAATTCCTCATTGAAAGTTTTGTTAGGGGAACCAAAGATAATGTCATCAACATATAGTTGGTATACAAACAACTCCCCTTTGACCTTCTTAGTAAAAAGAGTGGGATCGATTTGTCCTACTTCAAATCCACGATCTTGTAGCAACTCGGTAAGGTGGTCATACCATGCAAGTGGGGCTTGTTTAAGGCCATAGAGTGCCTTATCGAGTTGATACACATGATCCGGGAAGTAGGGGTCCTCGAACCCGGGGGGTTGCTTGACATAGACCAACTCATTAATAGGGCCATTAAGAAAAGCACTTTTCACATCCATTTGTTGCAACTTAAAGTTGTGATGGGAAGCATAAGCAATCAACAAACGGATGGATTCAAGACGAGCAACGGGAGCAAAGGTTTCACCGTAGTCGATACCCTCGACTTGGGAGTAGCCTTGTGCTACCAATCTCGCCTTGTTGCGAATGATGTTCCCATGAGCATCTTGCTTGTTATTGAAGATCCACTTGGTTCCAATGACGTTGTGGTTCCCCGACGGTCTTGGCACCAATCTCCACACCTTGTTGTACTCGAAGTTGTTAAGTTCTTCATGCATAGCATTGAGCCAATCCGAGTCTTCGAGGGCCTCATAGACCTTTTGGGGTTCAACACAAGAGACAAACGCGTGATGTTCACAATAGTTTGCTAATTGTCTACGAGTGCTTACCCCCTTTCTTAGGCTTCCAACCACGTTTTCCATGAGATGGCCTTGGGTGGTGAGCTTGGAAGCAATCTTCGCGGCACGACGCTCTAATTCCTCCTCGGGTGTGGAAGGAGGAGGGTTAACATAATCATCTTGAGCACCGTCTTGAGCTTGTTCTTGATCTTGAGCTTGCTCATGATCTTGAACTTGCTCGAGGGGAAGAACTTGACCTTGGGCATCATTTAGAGGTTCACCACCATCTTGAGGTTGATCTTGCCCTTGGTCTTGTTCATGAGGGTGAGGGCCTTCACTTTGTTCTTCGGAAGCGTGTGGGTCTTGGGGAGGTGATGGCTCCACTTGAGTGGAGCATTGTCCTTCTCCTTCGGCCACAAGGGGTTCCTCAATGGGTAGGATTTGACCAATGCCCATTCTTCTTATGGCTTGGGGAGGAATTTCATCACCTACATCACAAGTACCACTTTGCTCCACTTGGGAGCCGTTATTTTCGTCAAACTCCACGTTACACGTCTCCTCAATGAGTCCGGTGGACTTGTTGAGGACACGATAAGCATGAGAGTTTGTAGCATAACCAACAAATATGCCCTCATGAGCTCTAGCCTCAAATTTAGACAAACGAACACCTTTCTTGAGAATGAAACACTTACAACCGAACACCCGGAAGTACTTGAGGTTGGGCTTGTTGTCGGTGAGTATCTCATAAGGAGTCTTGTTCAAGACTTTGCGGAGATAGAGCCGATTGGATGCATGACATGCGGTGTTGATGGCTTCGGCCCAAAAGTTGTATGGAGACTTGAAATCCACCATCATGGTCCTAGCCGCATCCATCAACGTCCGGTTCTTCCTCTCCGCCACACCATTTTGTTGAGGGGTATATGGAGCTGCATATTGGTGCTTGATCCCCTCATCACTAAGGAACTCATCCAAGGTGTAGTTCTTGAACTCGGCGCCGTTGTCACTTCGGATTGTCAAGATCTTTGCATTATGTTGATGTTGAGCTTCGTTTGCAAAGTTGATGACCGTTTGTTGAGTCTCACTCTTCCTCTTGAAGAAGTATACCCAAGTGTATCTTGAATAATCATCCACAATCACCAAGCAATACTTTCTTCCTCCAAGACTATCAAAAGATGGAGGCCCAAAGAGATCCATGTGAAGGAGCTCCAAGGGTCTCTTCGAGTAGATGATGGTTGATGGAGGGTGAGCCTTTTCATGAAGCTTTCCTTCGATACAAGCACTGCAAGCACGATCTTTGGCAAAACTAACATTTGTTAGTCCACGGACATGGTCCCCCTTGAGAAGACTTTGCAAAGATCTCATATTGACATGGGCTAAATGGCGATGCCAAAGCCATCCCACGTGAACTTTAGCCATTAGGCATGTCGCGGTCTTAGTGGGTCGCTCTGAAAAGTTAATCACATAGAGACCGTTCTCGACATGCCCAACAAAGGCTACTTTAAGAGTCTTGCTCCACAAGAGGGCCACGGTATCAATGTCAAAGAAAGTAGCAAAACCCATGATTGCAAGTTGACGAACGGAAAGCAAATTGTATGCAAGGGACTCAACAAGCATGACTTTCTCGATCGTAAGATCATGAGAAATGACAACCTTGCCGAGACCCAATACCTTAGACTGTGATGCATCACCCCACTCAACATTGGTGGGCATAGATGGAATCTCTTGCACGTCCACCACCAAGTCCTTGCTCCCGGTCATATGATTTGTTGCTCCACTATCGAGCAACCATGATCCCCCACCGGAAGCAAACACCTACAAGAGATCAATGCTTGGTTTTAGGTACCCATTTAGTAATGGGTCCTTTGATGTTAGTAACAAGGGTCTTGGGAACCCTAATAGACCATTCAATGTACTCATAAGGAGAACCAACAAATTTAGCATAAACATGTCCATCACTAGCACGGCACAACACATATGACGGGTTAAAGTCGCCGGCTTTGTTTGAGGACATGCTTTTGCCCTTTTGGATGTCAACTCCCTTCACTTTTTCCTTCTTCTCCTTAGGAGCACCCTCTCCCTCCTTCACAAACGTTTGCTTGAGAGGAGGAGGATGTTTGGTCTTGTCGTTCTTCTTCTTCTTGCTCTTGGACTTTGGTGCAAACCCAATTCCTTCCTTGGCCACAACTTCCTTTTGATTGCTCAAAAGGTCATTGAGGTTCCTCTCACCTTGAATGCATGACACAAGGCCTTTCTCAAGTTGATCCTTCAACTTGGCATTCTCCTCCACGAGATGCACATGCTCACAACACGGGTTAGTAGCACATGCATTATCAATTAATACCATATGAGGAAAGGTGGCCTTTTCCTTGGTTAGCTTAACTTGGAGTTGAGCATGAGACTCTTTGAGGTTAGCGTGAGTACCCTTCAAGACCTTGTGAGCCTTGTCAAGTATCTCAAACTCCTCTTTGAGTCTAGCATGATCAACCCCAAGTTTAGCCTTCTCGGAGGTTAGCACACGAGACACGACAAGAGCATGATCAAGATCTTTCTTTAACTTAGCATGGTCATCGTTGTGTGACTCCTGGAAAGTCATATGATGCACATGCTCTTCCTCAAGAGCATTAGAGAGATCCGATATCTCATCGGCATAGTCACGACTATGACCTTCCATCTTAGAGATGGTTTCTTCATGAGCCTCGATCATGTCATTGGCCTCACCAAGTTGTTCCAAGAGAGCAACAAAATGCTCTTGGACTTGCCCTTGAGCTTACTCATAAAAGACTCAAACTCATTCACTTCTTCATTAGACCCATCATGTTCATCAATGCAATCCTCCATGGAGGGATTAGTAATGATGGTGGTTTTAATGTTGGGGGTTACCTTATTTGAAGCTTTAGCCATGAGGCATTTGGCGGTGATGTTTTCATTGGGTGAATCAAAGAGAGACACCCGGGGAGTAGTAGCAATGGCAACGGATGCCATGGCCATTGCTTCTTCATTTTCATCATCATCGTCATCCTCTTGGTATTCTTCTTGAACCACCAACACACGAGTGGGAGTCTTCTTGGTGAAGTTGTTCTTGTTGGGGAAGGACTTGGCTTTGTCTTTTCGGATGAACTTGCCACCATTGTCTTCCCGCTTCTCGGGACAATCCGCAACGAAATGTCTCACATGGCCACAGTTGAAGCAAGTTCTAACTCGTCGCTTGCCCTTGACGCCACTTGAGTTGTTCTTGTTGAAGTTGGGTCTTCAATTCTTCTTGCTCCAAAATTGTCTTGAAGCAAGGGCCATGTGCTCATGGTAATCAAATTTGGTGTCTTCGGAGTTGCTTTCCTCATCTTCCACTTCTTCCTCTTCTTCCACAATAACCTTGGCCTTCAAAGAAAGGTTGGGCTTCTTTTCCCTTTGAGAACGAAGCACCGCATTGTCGGCGGTCTTGTCCAAGATGCTCATTGCAACGAACTCATCCAACACTTCACTTGATGTCATGGAGTGGAAGTCCGGTCTTTGACGAATGACGGAGGACATGGACTTGTTGTAGGGCATCATGGCCTTGAGGAACTTTCGCTTGATCCAATTGTCATCCGTGTCCTTGCTTCCATGATCTCGGAGTGCGACCGCGAGTTTGGTCACTCTTCGAAAGAGCTCACGAGGTTCTTCATCTTCTTTCATTGCAAACTCATCGGCTTCATCTTGCACCACTTCATAGTTGGAGCGTTGAATGCTAGCACTTCCTCGATAGAGACGCTCGACACATTTCCATGCTTCTTTAGCCATGACATGAGGTCGAAGATGAGGAAGATCTTCGGGAAGGATAGCATCTTGGATGATGAAGAGAGCACTCTCATTGAATTGATTATCCACGTCTTCTCGAGGGGCGAAGTTGCTTGGGTCATGAGGATAAAAACCTTCTTCAATGATTCTCCAAAGGTTAGTGTTCACATGTTTTAAATGACGCTTGAAACGATAAACCCAAGAGTCAAAATCTTCATGCTTCTCATATTTAGGAGGAGGACCGGCATGATTTAAATGAGTGGAGGGAATCGGTCCTCTATAGATAGGAGATTCCACATGGGTAAAGATGCCGGTGCCATTTCTACCACTAGTAGAAGGACTCTTTTCATTGTTAGCTTCCCCCTTGTCGGAGGTAGCATCCGTCACCTTGTTAGTAGGATCACCCACTTTCATCGGCGAGGTAGATAGTTTAAGTCCTTCTAGAAATTCAGTAAACATGCTTTTAACCTCGGCCGTCATGGAGATTTTCAATGTGTCTAAAGCCACATTGAATTCCTCACGTGAGACCGAGGTTCCCCCTTCGGCCGAAGACGAGATGGGATTCAGAGTGTTCCTCCGCACCGTCGTTGGTGTCAACCATACTCTTCGGACGACAAAGTCCTTAATAAAGAGACGAGGCTCTGATACCAATTGAAAGGATCGATATGGTTGACTAGAGGGGGGGGGGTGAATAGGCAACTAACAATTTTTAAGATTTTCTTTACCAAATTAAACTTTGCAACAAAATAGGTTGTCTAGATATGCAACTAAGTGAGCAACCTATATGATGCAATAACAACTAGCACATAAGCAAGCAATGGATGTAACACAAGTAGGCTTGCAAAAGTAAAGGCACGAATTAACCAAGAGTGGAGCCGGTGGAGACGAGGATGTGTTACCGAAGTTCCTTCCATTTAAGGGGAAGTACGTCTCCGTTAGAGCGGTGTGGAGGCACAATGCTCCCCAAGAAGCCACTAGGGCCACCGTATTCTCCTCACGCCCTCACACAATGCGAGATGCCGTGATTCCACTAATGGTTCCCTTGAAGGCGGCGACCGAACCTTTACAAACAAGGTTGGGGCAATCTCCACAACAATTGGAGGCTCCCAACAACACCATGAAGCTTCACCACAATGGAGTATGGCTTCGAGGTGACCTCAACCGTCTAGGGTGCTCAAACACCCAAGAGTAACAAGATCCGCTAGGGATAAGTGGGGGGAATCAAATATCCTGTGGTGGAAGTGTAGATCGAGCCCTTGTCACCCAATCCCGAGCAAATCAACAAGTTTGATTGGCTAGGAAGAGAGATCGAGCGAAAATGGAGCTTGGAGCAACAATGGAGCTTAGAGGTGGAAGAGGTAGTCAACTAGAGGTAGAAGACACCCCTTATATAGTCGTGGGAAAAAATCCAACCATTATCCACATGTTCAGCCCGCGCCACACGGTACTACTACTCCAGGGGTGCGGTACTACCGCGAGGCTGTGCGGTACTACCGTGGCTGACCACAGTACTACCGTGACAGCAGCACAGGCCGGAACTAGCCTGACAAGGGGGCAGTACTACCGCTTGCGCGGTACTACCGCACCCACTTGCGGTACTACCGCAAGGCAGGAAAGTCATGGCCTGGGAAGGGCGCGGATGAAATAAATTACATCCGTGCCTACTTCCGCTGAAACTGAGGTGGTACAAAAATCCGACATGGTACTACCGCTCGCGAGGCGCGGTACTACCGTTGTGGGCGCGGATGTAAAAAATTACATACACGCCTACTACCGTGACATTGCGGTACTAGGTAGGGGGGCCACGGTACTACGACTCCTAGGGAGCGGTACTACCGTGGGCCCCCGCGGTACTACCGCGCTGGACGAGCGGTACTACCGTGGAGGGCGCGGATGTAAAAAATTACATCTGCCCCTACTACCGCACCGGAGCGGCACACGGCCTGGGAGCCACGGTACTACCGCTGCAGATGAGCGGTACTACCGTGACACACAGTGGTACTACCGCTTGTACTTGCAGTACTACCGCAAGTACAGCAGTAATCGTCAGATTTCCACACAACCAAGATAACAAAGGGAAGCTCCAAAATGCAGGGAAAGGAGGAACAAGTGTACGTGTTGATTCCACCCAAACCTTTCCGACGCGGACCCCCTCTTAATAGTACAGCTCTCCTATGACTCAAATCCACCAAAGAGAAACATAGAACAACGCCGACTTCAATAGTCTCCGAGGGGCACCGAATCGTCTCGTGCCTAGAGATGAAGTATCTGAGAAACTCAAGGCACATGATCAGTCCGCAAATGCATTGTCATCAATCACCAAAACACCTGAGGGATAAATATGCCCTTACAATGTGTGAATACATAAACAAAATACTGTGTCCCTAGTAAGCCTCTACTAGACTAGCTTGTTGATCAAAGATGGTTAAGGTTTCCTAACCATTGACATGAGTTGTCATTTGATAATGGGATCACATCATTAGGAGAATGATGTGATGGACAAGACCCATCCATTAGCTTAGCATAATGATCGTTCAGTTTTATTGCTATTGCTTTCTTCATGTCACATACATATTCCTTCGACTATGAGATTATGCAACTCCCGGATACCGGAGAAATGCCTTGTGTGCTATCAAACATCACAACGTAACTGGGTGATTATAAAGATGCTCTACAAGTATCTCCGAAGGTGTTTGTTGGGTTGTCATAGATTGAGATTAGGATTTGTCACTCAGAGTATCAGAGAGGTATCTCTGGGCCCTCTCTGTAATACACATCATAAGCTTGCAAGAAAATGACTAAGGAGTTAGTCACAAGGTGATGTATTATAGAACGAGTAAAGAGACTTGCCGATAACAATATTTAACTAGGTATGAAGATACCGACGATCGAATCTCAGGAAAGTAACATACCGATGGACAAAGGGAATTACGTATGTTGTCGTAACAGTTCGACCTATAAGGATCTTCGTAGAATATATAGGAGCTAATGTGGGCATCCAGGTTCCTCTATTGATTATTGACTGGAGAGGTTTCTCGGTCATGTCTACATAGTTCTCAATCCCGTAGGGTCCGCATGCTTAACGTTCGTTGACAATATAGTATTATATGAGTTATGTGATTTGGTGACTGTCGGGGATATACCCCGCGGTGTGACCCGGCCGGAGATATGACCCGCCTGGGACTTGGTGTTTCATTGGTGACCCGGCAGATTGTAAGCCGGCGGACAGTTAAGCGTTGTAAGCCGGCGGATAGTTAAGCATGGTAAGCCGACCGATAGTTAAACCGGACAGTTAAGCATGGTAAGCCGACCAACAGTTAAGCCAGACAGTTAAGCAGGTTAAGCCGATGGACAGTTAGGCATGGTAAGCTGGTAGACAGTTAAGCCAGATAGTTAAGTCAGATTGTAAGCCGGATTGTAAGATGGCTTACGTTAAGAAGCCTAAGATGTTAAGAAGCCCATGGTGAGAAGCCCATGGTAATACATCAAAATAGGTTAAGTCCTAATCCAAGTTTGACTCTACATGTAACCCGCCCCTTCAACTTATATAAGGAGGGGCGGGGCACCCCAAGGGGGTAGGAAAATAATGACTAAGACTAGACACAACTAGAGGAGAGCCAGTTATGCGGCGTCTCCCTCATGAGCATAATGAGACCTAGCCACAAACATCATGTAGGGTTGTTATCGAATGATGTTTCCCGGGGCCCGAAGCTGTCTAAACCCTTGTCTTGTGTTGCGTCTCTCGATTCCGATCAACCCCTCTCAAGCTACCACATAGATGCGTTGGCCTCACGACTAAGTCCTCACACTAGGACATCTGCCGTGACTATTCCACGACAATTGGCACCCACCATGGGGCCTGCACACGGTGGTGTTGAGTTCTTGGAGGGGTCTTTTCTATGGTTTCGAGAAGTTCGTCAATTTCTAGATGAAGAAAAACCGGTTTGGAAGGGTCTGCGTTTGCAATCCGCGAGATCTGTGTTCAATGAAAATTAGGGTTGCGTGCAGTGCGACAGTTGATCATGACCCGGCGATCCGTCGAGTCAAAAGACGAATCAGTATCTGCTACATTAAAAATATGGCTGCTAGTTTGACATGGAGTCTGACGCACAAAAGAAGAAAATACAAAAAAGAAGCTGCGACTCGGAGGAGGACTCAACGATGGCCAAACAGTGCCTTTTGGTCTACGCATTGAGCCGGTCCTTGGCCGCGGCTGACCTGCGCCCTGGGCTCTGAGCCGCCGCGCCTCGCGCTGTTGTGAACCGCCCTCACCGTGGACGACCGTGTTCTGCTACGAGCCGCCTTCGCCGCCTTGTCTTGTCATTTCAAGCCGCCCCAACGCACTTTGCGTGGCACTCGTGGCTACATCCGTGGTCGCATCTGCTGTGACCCGCCATTGCTATGACCCTTGGAGCAAGAACCTCCGTCAAATTTGCGGAGTCGCCGCCTGGTCAAGCCCCTGCTTCCTTCATGGGGATGTACATGGAAGGGTCTACATGGACTGCAAGTTCATAAAAAAAGGGTGGTCACGACCCGGACTTGATGGTCCACGGGCTCGGACTTCTCATGCGACCCGCCTCGTTGACCCACTATGCATCCATCATCACAGGTTCACACCTCCAACTCACCAGTGCCGCCGCAAGCTGTCGTTCCCACGGCCTTGCCTCTACCGCGTCACAGTGCCGCCCGAGCACCTCCGCCCTTGCCGTGAGGGCGCCCTGGTTGAGTCGCCCCGTCGCCGAGACTCGTCGTCACTGCCTCGCTTCGCCTCCAGCCTGCCAAGCCATCCCGCTGCCTCTTAAGCTGCAGCTACGCCAAGCAGCCGTCGCCGTAGACCGCCTCATCGAGTCACCGGTGTTTCCTCTACCGCAACTCCTACCTCCAGTTCGCCTGGCGCTGTGCCCCGCCGGCAGTTCACCCCGTCGCTCCTTCTAAAGCCACCGATCATCGTTGTCGCGTCCGCACCTATCGCGGTTGCCACGGTCGAGATGCCGTCACGGCTGTGCTCTGGCCTAAATCTCCGCCATCGAGCTGCCCTCCTCTGTGTATGGATCGCCTCCGTTTGGCTTTGCTCCCGGATTGCTGGTTTTGGTTGCCATCTCTGAAGACTTGCCTCCAGTGCCGACGCTGCGACCCGCCCTTGTCTACCGTGGGTTCACCACTTTGCTGCCAAACGGAGTCATTGCCCACGGCCGCGCCGCTGCAGCCTCTGCCTCAATCTGCCACCGTGTGTTGCCCGGGCTGCTACCCCTGCGGCCTCACGTTGCCTCGCGACCTCTGCGTCGCCTTAAGCCGCTGTTGGACTCCACTTTAATCCGCCATCGATGCCATGGCCCTCTAGCTCCGTCAGGACGCCCCGGCCTCTGCTCTGGGCCGCATCCACACCCCTAAGAAGCCCAGCGGCCTCACTTTTGCCTCTGAAGCTGTGCCGAGCCGCCGCACCCTCGAGTCGACCAAGGACTACCTCAACACGCCTGCGAGCCACTATCGGGCGCCGAGCTGCTATGGCCCTCGTTGCTAAGCAGCCATGCCGTCGTGTGCTATCCTTGAGCTGCTGCGGTCATGCCTCCTCCATCATTGCACCTCATTGAGCCACCCTCGATTGGCCTTGAGTCGCACCGATCGTGAGCCACCCGACCTTGCAGCCTCCTTTGGCCGTAGCCGGCCTCGCGCCTCCGCCTCTCTGCGAAAGACTCCGTCATAACGGCTGCGTTGAACCACCACCTCTGTTGTGGCCTGGAGCCTCTCCACTACCCCAGCGCTAAGTCGCCACCACTGACATGATTCCGTTCCAGGTCGCCTCCACCGTGGTCCACTTGCTGCCCATTACAACTTCAAACCACCTCAATAAGCCGCTGCCGGGTTGTCCATCTGCCATGGTTGCTCCCCATGCTGGTTTCCCGTGCGCCCCGTGCGGCTTCAGCTCACGCCCACTCTTCCACGATTCCAAAGCTACCGGTGCCCCTCCGCAGCTGCAGTGTCAGCTTCAAACCGCTGCGCCAACACCTGCTGCTCATGGTTGTGCACAAGAATGCATTAAAAAAATGAAACCTCTACAGCCGCGGACTCGCCTGAGCCGGCAAGTTTCCGCTGCTGCCGTCCACTCCCAAGCTGCCCCCTGGCCTCACCTTGATAATGTCGTAGCTTCATGGTACTCCGAGTCATCGTCCCTATACTGCCGCTTCACCTGTCAGCGGCCTAGAGCTGCCGCTTTCGCGGCCTTGAGTCGCCGCTTGATGTCTACTACACAACCTTCTTCTTGTAGATGTTGTTGGGCCTCCAAGTGCAGAGGTTTGTAGGACAGTAGCAAATTTCCCTCAAGTGGATGACCTAAGGTTTATCAATCCGTGGGAGGCATAGGATGAAGATGGTCTCTCTTGAGCAACCCTGCAACCAAATAACAAAGAGTCTCTTGTGTCCCCAACACACCCAATACAATGGTAAATTGTATAGGCGCACTAGTTCAGCGAAGAGATGGTGATACAAGTGCAATATGGATGGTAGATATGAATATTTGTAATCTGAAATTATAAAAACAAAAAGGTAACTAATGATAAAAGTGAGCACAAACGGTATTGCAATGGTAGGAAACAAGGCCTAAGGTTCATACCTTCACTAGTGCAAGTTCTCTCAACAATAATAACATAGATAGATCATATAACAATCCTTCAACATGCAAGAAAGAGTCACTCCAAAGCCATTAATAGCGGAGAACAAACGAAGAGATTATGGTAGGGTACGAAACCACCTCAAAGTTATCCTTTCTGTTCTATCTATTCAAGAGTCCATAGTAAAATAACATAAAGCCATTCTTTCTGTTCAATCTATCATAGAGTTCATACTATAATAACACCTTAAGACACAAATCAACCAAAACCCTAATGTCACCTAGATACTCCATTGTCACCTCAAATATCCGTGGGCATCATTATACGATATGCATCACACAATCTCAGATTCATCAATTCAACCAACACAAAGTACTTCAAAGAGTGCCCCAAAGTTTCTACCGGAGAGTCAAGACGAAAACGTGTGCCAACCCCTATGCATAGGTTCATGGGCGGAACCCGCAAGTTCATCACCAAAACATACATCAAGTTGATCACGTGAATATCCCATTGTCACCACAGATAAGCATGGCAAGACATACATCAAGTGTTCTCAAATCCTTAAAGACTCAATCCGATAAGATAACTTCAAAGGGAAAACTCAATACATTACAAGAGAGTAGTGGGGGAGAAACATCATAAGATCCAACAATAATAGCAAAGCTCGCAATACATCAAGATCGTGCCATAGAGAGAACACGAGAGAGAGAGAGAGATCAAACACATAGCTACTGGTACATACCCTCAGCCCCGAGGGTGAACTACTCCCTCCTCGTCATGGAGAGTGCCGGGATGATGAAGATGGCCACCGGTGAGGGACCCCCCCTCCGGCAGGTTGCCGGAACAGGCTCCCGAGAGGTTTTTGGTGGCTACAGAGGCTTGCGGCGGCGGAACTCCCGATCTATTGTTCGCTTCGATGTTTTTAGGGTATATGGGAATATATAGGCGAAAGAAGTCGGTCGGGGGAGTCTCGAGGGGCCCACGAGACAGGGGGCGCGCCCAGTGGGGGGGTGCCCCCCACCCTCGTGGACACCTCGAGGCTTCCTTGACTTCAACTCCAAGTCTCCTGGATTGCTTCCGTTCCAAAAATAACGCTCCCGAAGGTTTCATTCCGTTTGGACTTCGTTTGATATTCTTTTTCTTCGAAACACTAAAATAAGCAAGAAAACAGCAATATGGGCTGGGCCTCCGGTTAATAGGTTGGTCCCAAAAATAATATAAAAGTGTATAATAATGCCCATAAACATCCAAAACAGATAATATAATAGCATGAATGCTTCATAAATTATAGATACGTTGGAGACGTATCAGTATCCCCAAGCTTAATGCCTGCTCGTCCTCGAGTAGGTAAATGATAAAAGAAAGAATTGATGAAGTGTGAATGCTAGCAGGTGCGCAAGTTTGATCAATGAAAATTTCAATCACCTTTTCTAGCATGATTATATGTCATAAAAGTAGTTCATCTCATAAAAATTCTCAAGATCAAGTAACAAGCTATTCACATGTTAAAGCATAGACCATAGACTTTCTTGAAAACTAGCAAACTTCATTCTCAGTCATCATACAATTACAATTCATCTTATTTTCAGGAAGGGTCTACGTCAGAGCTTTGATTTAGCAAACTCCACATACTCAACTATCATATAGTCTTCGACAATTGCAAACACTCATGCAATACTTATGGTTATGGAGTTTTAATCGGACACTGAGAAACATAGGGGCTTATAGTGTTGCCTCCCAACGTATTCACCTTTGGGTGATGTCAATGATAATAGTTCATGCTAACTTACATCCAATTGGATATATATATCAGGATCTTTCCAACATGAGGTGCTTGCCAAAGGATAAAATGAAAAAGGGAAAGGTGAAGATCACCTTGATGTTGGGGAACGTTGCAGAAAATTAAAATTTTTCCTATGGTTTCACCAAGATCCATCTATGAGTTCATCTAAGCAACGAGTCATGGGAGAGAGATTGCATCTACGTACCACTTGTAGATTGCGTGCGGAAGCGTTCGAGGGAACGGTGATGAAGGAGTCGTATTCGACGTGATTCAGATCACCGATGACCAAGTGCTGAACGGACAACACCTCCGCGTTCAACACACGTACGGTACGGACGACGTCTCCTCCTTCTTGATCCAGCAAGGGGGAAGGAGAGGTTGAGGAAGAAGGCTCTAGCAGCAACACGACGGCGTGATGATGGTGAGAGGCAGTACTCCGACAGGGCTTCGCCAAGCGCACAACGAAGGAGGAGAGGTGTTGGGGAGGGGAGAGGCTGCGCCTTGGATCAGGTGTTCAGCCCTCCCCTCGCCCCTCTATTTATAGGGGAAGGGGGAAGGGGGCCGGCCCCCTCTAGATGAGATCTAGAGGGAGGGGGGCGGCGGCCAGGGAGGGGGCTTGCCCCCCAAGCAAAGGAGGTGCGCCCCCTTTAGGGTTCCCCCCCCCCAACCCTAGGCGCCTGGGCCCAAGGGGGGGGGGCGCCCAGCCCTCCAGGGGCTGGTTCCCTGCCCCACGCGGCCCATGTGGCCCACCAAGAGCGGTGGCCCCTCCCGGTGGACCCCGGAACCCCTCCGGTGGCCCCGGTACAATACCGATATGCCCCCGAAACTTTCCGATGTCCGCATGACAACTTCCCATATATAAATCTTTACCTCCGGACCATTCCGGAACTCCTCGTGCCGTCCGAGATCTCATCCGGGACTCCGAACAACATTCGGTAATCACATACAAGTCTTCCTAATAACCCTAGCGTCACCGAACCTTAAGTGTGTAGACCCTACGGGTTCGGGAGACACGCAGACATGACCGAGACGGCTCTCCGGTCAATAACCAACAGCGGGATCTGGATACCCATGTTGGCTCCCACATGCTCCTCGATGAAGTCATCGGATGAACCACGATGTCGAGTATTCAATCAACCCCGTATGCAATTCCCTTTGTCAGACGGTATGTTACTTGCCCGAGACTCGATCATCGGTATCCCAATACCTCGTTCAGTCTCGTTACCGGCAAGTCACTTTACTCGTACCGTAATGCATGATCCCGTGACCAGACACTTGGTCACTTTGAGCTCATTATGATGATGCACTACCGAGTGGGCCCAGTGATACCTCTCCGTAATCCGGAGTGACAAATCCCAGTCTCGATCCGTGTCAACACAATAGACACTTTCGGAGATACCTGTAGTGCACCTTTATAGTCACCCAGTTACGTTGTGACGTTTGGTACACCCAAAGCACTTCTACGGTATCCGGGAGTTACACAATCTCATGGTCTAAGGAAGAGATACTTGACATTGGAAAAGCTCTAGCAAAACGAACTACACGATCTTGTGCTATGCTTAGGATTGGGTCTTGTCCATCACATCATTCTCCTAATGATGTGATCCCGTTGTCAATGACATCCAATGTCCATAGTCAGGAAACCATGACTATCTGTTGACCAACGAGCTAGTCAACTAGAGGCTTACTAGGGACGTATTGTGGTCTATGTATTCACACGTGTATTATGATTTCCGGATAATACAATTATAGCATGAATAAAAGACAATTATCATGAATAAGGAAATATAATAATAATCCTTTTATTATTGCATCTAGGGCATATTTCTGACAGTCTCCCACTTGCACTAGAGTCAATAATCTAGTTACATTGTGATGAATCGAACACCCATAGAGTTCTGGTGTTGATCATGTTTTGCTCGCGAGAGAGGTTTAGTCAACGGATCTGCGACATTCAGATCCGTATGTACTTTGCAAATATCTATGTCTCCATCTTGAACATTTTCACGGATGGAGTTGAAGCGACGCTTGATGTGCCTGGTCTTCTTGTGAAACCTGGGCTCCTTGGCAAGGCCAATAGCTCCAGTGTTGTCACAGAAGAGTTTGATCGGCCCCGACGCATTGGGTATGACTCCTAGGTCAGTGATGAACTCCTTCACCCAAATTGCTTCTTGCGCTGCCTCCGAGGCTGCCATGTACTCCGCTTCACATGTAGATCCCGCCACGACGCTCTACTTGCAGCTGCACCAGCTTACTGCTCCACCATTCAACATATACACGTATCCGGTTTGTGACTTAGAGTCATCCAGATCTGTGTCGAAGCTAGCATCGACGTAACCCTTTACGACGAGCTCTTCGTCACCTCCATAAACGAGAAACATGTCCTTTGTCCTTTTCAGGTACTTCAGGATACTCTTGACCACTGTCCAGTGTTCCTTGCCGGGATTACTTTGGTACCTTCCTACCAAACTTACGGCAAGGTTTACATCAGGTCTGGTACACAGCATGGAATACATAATAGATCCTATGGCTGAGGCATAGGGGATGACGCTCATCTCTTCCTTATCTTTTGCCGTGGTCGGGCATTGAGCCGAGCTCAATCTCACACCTTGCAGTACAGGCAAGAACCCTTTCTTGGGCTGATCCATTTTGAACTTCTTCAAAATCTTATCAAGGTATGTGCTTTGTGAAAGACCTATGAGGCGTCTCGATCTATCCCTATAGATCTTGATGCCTAATATGTAAGCAGCTTCTCCAAGGTCCTTCATTGAAAAACACTTATTCAAGTAGGCCTTAATGCTATCCAAGAATTCTATATCATTTCCCATCAAAAGTATGTCATCTACATATAATATGAGAAATGCTACAGAGATCCCACTCACTTTCTTGTAAACGCAGGCTTCTCCATAAGTCTGCATAAACCCAAATGCTTTGATCATCTCATCAAAGCGAATGTTCCAACTCCGAGATGCTTGCACTAGCCCATAAATGGATCGCTGGAGCTTGCACACTTTGTTAGCATTCTTAGGATCGACAAAACCCTCCGGCTGCATCATATACAGTTCTTCCTTAGGATGCCCATTAAGGAATGCCGTTTTGACGTCCATCTGCCATATCTCATAATCATAGTATGCGGCAATTGCTAACATGATTCGGACGGACTTAAGCTTCGCTACGGGAGAGAAAGTCTCATCGTAGTCAATCCCTTGAACTTGCCGATAACCCTTAGCGACAAGTCAAGCTTTATAGACGGTAATATTACCATCCGCGTCCGTCTTCTTCTTAAAGATCCATTTGTTTTCTATCGCTCGCCGTTCATCGGGCAAGTCTGTCAAAGTCCATACTTTGTTTTCATACATGGATTCTATCTCGGATTTCATGGCTTCAAGCCATTTGTTAGAATCTGGGCCCGCCATTGCTTCTTCATAGTTCGAAGGTTCACCGTTGTCCAACAACATGATTTCCAGGACAGGGTTGCCGTACCACTCTGGTGCGGAGCGTGTCCTTGTGGACCTATGAAGTTCAGTAGCAACTTGATCCGAAGTACCTTGATCATCATCATTATTTTCCTCTTCAGTTGGTGTAGGCATCACAGGAACATTTTCCTGAGCTGCACTACTATCCTGTTCAAGAGGTAGTACTTCATCGAGTTCTACTTTCCTCCCACTTACTTCTTTCGAGAGAAACTCTTTTTCCAGAAAGGATCCGTTCTTGGCAAGAAAGATCTTGCCCTCGGATCTTAAGTAGAAGGTATACCCAATGGTTTCTTTAGGGTATCCTATGAAGACGCATTTTTCCGACTTGGGTTCGAGCTTTTCAGGTTGAAGTTTCTTGACATAAGCATCGCATCCCCAAACTTTTAGAAACGACATCTTAGGTTTCTTCCCAAACCATAATTCATACGGTGTCGTCTCAACAGATTTAGACGGTGCCCTATTTAAAGTGAATGTAGCTGTCTCTAGAGCGTATCCCCAAAATGATAGCGGTAAATCGGTAAGAGACATCATAGATCGCACCATATCCAATAGAGTGCGATTACGACGTTCAGACACACCGTTACGCTGAGGTGTTCCAGGCGGCGTGAGTTGTGAAACGATCCCACATTTTCTTAAGTGTGTACCAAATTCGTGACTTAAATATTCTCCTCCACGATCCGATCGTAAGAATTTTATCTTTCGGTCACGTTGATTCTCTACTTCATTCTGAAATTCCTTGAACTTTTCAAAGGTCTCAGACTTGTGTTTCACCAAGTAGACATACCCATATCTACTCAAGTCATCAGTGAGAGTGAGAACATAATGATACCCTCCGCGAGCCTCAACGCTCATTGGACCGCACACATCAGTATGTATGATTTCCAACAAGTTGGTTGCTCGCTCCATTGTTCCGGAGAACGGGGTCTTGGTCATTTTGCCCATGAGGCATGGTTCGCATGTGTCAAATGATTCATAATCGAGAGACTCTAAAAGTCCATCAGCATGGAGCTTCTTCATGCGCTTGACACCAATGTGACCAAGGCGGCAGTGCCACAAGTATGTGGGACTATCGTTATCAACTTTACATCTTTTGGTATTCACGCTATGAATATGTGTAACATTACGTTCGAGATTCATTAAGAATAAACCATTGACCATCGGGGCATGACCATAAAACATATCTCTCATATAAATAGAACAACCATTATTCTCGGATTTAAATGAGTAGCCATCTCGTATTAAACGAGATCCAGATACAATGTTCATGCTCAAACTTAGCACTAAATAACAATTATTGAGGTTTAAAACTAATCCCGTAGGTAAATGTAGAGGTAGCGTGCCGACGACGATCACATCGACCTTGGAACCATTCCCGACGTGCATCATCACCTCGTCCTTCGCCAGTCTCCGCTTATTCCGCAGCTCCTGTTGTGAGTTACAAATGTGAGCAACGGCACCGGTATCAAATACCCAGGAGTTACTACGAGTACTGGTAAGGTACACATCAATTACATGTATATCAAATATACCTTTAGTGTTGCCGTCCTTCTTGTCCGCTAAGTATTTGGGGCAGTTCCGCTTCTAGTGACCCTTCCCCTTGCAATAAAAGCACTCAGTTTCAGGCTTGGGTCCATTCTTTGACTTCTTCCCGGCAACTGGCTTACCGGGCGCGGCAACATCTTTGCCGTCCTTCTTGAAGTTCTTCTTACCCTTGCCCTTCTTGAACTTAGTGGTCTTATTGACCATCAACACTTGATGTTCTTTCTTGATTTCAACCTCTGCTGACTTCAGCATTGAAAATACTTCAGGAATGGTCTTCACCATCCCCTGCATATTGTAGTTCATCACAAAGCTCTTGTAGCTTGGTGGGAGCGGCTGAAGGATTCTGTCAATGACCGCCTCATCCGGGAGGTTAATGTCCAGCTGGGACAGGCGGTTGTGCAACCCAGACATTTTGAGTATATGCTCACTGACAGAACTATCTTCCTCCATCTTACAACTATAGAACTTGTCGGAGACTTCTTATCTCTCGACCCGGGCATGAGCTTGGAAAACTAGTTTCAGCTCCTCGAACATCTCATATGCTCCGTGTTGCTCAAAACGCTTTTGGAGCCCCGGTTCTAAGCTGTAAAGCATGCCGCACTGAACGAGGGAGTAATCATTAGCGCGAGACTGCCAAGCATTCATAATGTCTTGGTTCTCTGGGACGGGTGCATCACCTAGCGGTCCTTCTAGGACATATTGTTTCCTGGCAGCTATGAGGATGATCCTCAGGTTCCGGACCTAGTCCATTGCTACCATCATCTTTCAGCTTGGTTTTCTCTAGGAACGCGTTGAAGTTCATGTTGACATGAGCGTTGGCCATTTGATCTACAAGACATATTTGCAAAGGTTTTAGACTAAGTTCATGATAATTAAGTTCATCTAATCAAATTATTGAATGAACTCCCACTCAGATTTGACATCCCTCTAGTCATCTAAGTGTTACACAATCCGAGTCGACTAGGCCGTGTCCGATCATCACGTGAGACGGACTAGTCATCGTCGGTGAACATCTCCATGTTGATCGTATCTTCCATATGACTCGTGTTCGACCTTTCGGTCTCTGTGTTCCGAGGCCATGTCTGTACATGCTAGGCTCGTCAAGTTAACCCTAAGTGTTCTGCATGTGTAAATCTATCTTACACCCGTTGTATGTGAACGTAAGGATCTATCACACCCGATCATCACGTGGTGCTTCGAAACGACGAACTTTAGCAACGGTGCACAGTTAGGGGGAACACTTTCTTGAAATTATTATAAGGGATCATCTTATTTACTACCGCCGTTCTAAGTAAACAAGATGCATAAAACATAATAAACATCACATGCAATTATATAGTAGTGACATGATATGGCCAATATCATATAGCTCCTTTGATCTCCATCTTCGGGGCTCCATGATCATCTTCGTCACCGGCATGACACCATGATCTCCATCATCATGATCTCCATCATTGTGTCTTCATGAAGTTGTCATGCCAACGACTACTTCTACTTCTACGGCTAACGCGTTTAGCAATAAAGTAAAGTAATTTACATGGCGTTCTTCAATGACACGCAGGTCATACAAAAAAATAAAGACAACTCCTATGGCTCCTGCCGGTTGTCATACTCATCGACATGCAAGTCGTGATTCCTATTACAAGAACATGATCTCATACATCACAATATATCATTCATCATTCATCACAACTTCTGGCCATATCACATCACATGACAATTGCTGCAAAAACAAGTTAGACATCCTCTAATTGTTGTTGCATCTTTTACGTGGCTGCAATTGGGTTCTAGCAAGAACGTTTTCTTACTTACGAATAACCACAACGTGATTTTGTCAACTTCTATTTACCCTTCATAAGGACCCTTTTCATCGAATCCGCTCCAACTAAAGTGGGAGAGACAGACACCCGCCAGCCACCTTATGCAACTAGTGCATGTCAGTCGGTGGAACCGGTCTCACGTAAGCGTACGTGTAAGGTTGGTCCGGGCCGCTTCATCCCACAATACCGCTGAAGCAAGATAATACTAGTAGCGGCAAGCAAGTTGACAAGATCTACGCCCACAACAAAATTGTGTTCTACTCGTGCAATAGAGAACTATGCATAGACCTAGCTCATGATGCCACTGTTGGGGAACGTTGCAGAAAATTAAAATTTTTCCTACGGTTTCACCAAGATCCATCTATGAGTTCATCTAAGCAACGAGTCATGGGAGAGAGATTGCATCTACATACCACTTGTAGATTGCGTGTGGAAGCGTTCGAGGGAACGATGATGATGGAGTCATACTCGCCGTGATTCAGATCACCGATGACCAAGTGCTGAATGGACAACACCTCCGCGTTCAACACACGTACGGTACGGACGACGTCTCCTCCTTCTTGATCCAGCAAGGGGGAAGGAGAGGTTGAGGAATAAGGCTCCAGCAGCAGCACGACGGCGTGATGATGGTGGAGAGGCAGTACTCCGACAGGGCTTCGCCAAGCGCACAACGGAGGAGGAGAGGTGTTGGGGAGGGGAGGGGCTGCGCCTTGGATCAGGTGTTCAGCCCTCCCCTCGCCCCTCTATTTATAGGGGAAGGGGGAAGGGGGCCGGCCCCCTCTAGATGAGATCTAGAGGGGGGGCGGCGGCCAGGGAGGGGGCTTGCCCCCCAAGCAAAGGGGGTGCGCCCCCTTTAGGGTTCCCCCCCCCCAACCCTAGGCGCATGGGCCCAAGGGGGGGGGTGCCCAGCCCTCCAGGGGCTGGTTCCCTGCCCCACGCGGCCCATGTGGCCCACCAAGAGGGGTGGCCCCTCCCGATGGACCCCCGGAACCCCTCCGGTGGCCCCGGTACAATACCGATATGCCCTCGAAACTTTCCGGTGTCCGCATGACAACTTCCCATATATAAATCTTTACCTCCGGACCATTCCGGAACTCCTCGTGACGTCCGGGATCTCATCCGGGACTCCGAACAACATTCGGTAATCACATACAAGTCTTCCTAATAACCCTAGCGTCACCGAACCTTAAGTGTGTAGACCCTACGGGTTCGGGAGACACGCAGACATGACCGAGATGGCTCTCCGTTCAATAACCAACAACGGGATCTGGATACCCATGTTGGCTCCCACATGCTCCTCGATGATGTCATCGGATGAACCATGATGTCGAGGATTCAATCAACCCCGTATGCAATTCCCTTTGTCAGACGGTATGTTACTTGCCCGAGACTCGATCGTCGGTATCCCAATACCTCGTTCAGTCTCGTTACCGGCAAGTCACTTTACTCGTACCATAATGCATGATCCGTGACCAGACACTTGGTCACTTTGAGCTCATTATGATGATGCACTACCGAGTGGGCCCAGTGATACCTCTCCGTAATCCGGAGTGACAAATCCCAGTCTCGATCCGTGTCAACACAACAGACACTTTCGGAGATACCTGTAGTGCACCTTTATAGTCACCCAGTTACGTTGTGACGTTTGGTACACCCAAAGCACTTCTACGGTATCCGGGAGTTACACGATCTCATGGTCTAAGGAAGAGATACTTGACATTGGAAAAGCTCTAGCAAAACGAACTACACGATCTTGTGCTATGCTTAGGATTGGGTCTTGCCCATCACATCATTCTCCTAATGATGTGATCCCGTTGTCAATGACATCGAATGTCCATAGTCAGGAAACCATGACTATCTGTTAACCAACGAGCTAGTCAACTAGAGGCTTACTAGGGACGTATTGTGGTCTATGTATTCACACGTGTATTATGATTTCCGGATAATACAATTATAGCATGAATAAAAGACAATTATCATGAACAAGGAAATATAATAATAATCCTTTTATTATTGCCTCTAGGGCATATTTCCAACACTTGACTCTTGCATAAAGTAAAAGACATAAAGTAAAAGATAGGCCCTTCGCAGAGGGAAGCAGAGGTTGTCATGTGCTTTTAGGGTTGGATGCACAAAATCTTAATGCAAAAGAACGTCACTTTATATTGCCACTTATGATATGAACCTTTATTATGCAGTCCGTCGCTTTTATTACATCCATATCACACGATCGTATAAAGTTTATTTTCTCCACACTAATAAGTCATACATATTTAGAGATCAATTTTTATTGCTTGCAACATGACAACTTACTTGAACGAGCTTACTCAATCCATAGGTAGGTATGGTGGACTCTCATGGCAAAAACTGGGTTTAAGGATATTTGGAAGCACAAGTAGTATCTCTACTTGGTGCAAGGAATTTGGCTAGCATGAGGGGGAAAGGCAAGCTCAACATGTTGGACGATCCATGACAATATACTTTAACTGAGATGTGAGAAAACATAACCCATTACGTTGTCTTCCTTGTCCAACATCAACTCTTTAGCATGTCATACTTTAATGAGCGCTCACAATTATAAAAGATGTCCAAGATAGTATATTTATATGTGAAATCTCTCTTCCTTCAATATTCTTTCATGAATTGTTCAAATGACCAATACAATGCTTGCTAACCTTCAATAAATTTACAACCTCTACTTTTTAGATGTGAAGTCATTACTCCCCATGGGATAAGAAAATGAAACATATAGATAATTTCAGATTTATGACATTCAACTCATTCAACCATTTACTCATAGGATATAAGTGAAGCACATGAGTAAATGACAAACTACTCCAAAAAGATATAAGTGAATATCAATGAGTAGCTAAATAATTATGTAGCTATGTGAAGACTCTCTCTCATTTAAGAATTTCAGATCTTAAGTACTTTATTCAAGTAGCAAGCAAAGCAAGATAAAATGATATTTCAAGGATAGCACAACTCATGTGAAGAAGCAAAAACTTAGGCTCAACCGATACTAACCGATAGTTGTTGAAGAAGAAAGGTGGGATGCCTAATGGGGCATCCCCAAGCTTAGATGCTTGAGACTTCTTGAAATATTATCTTGGGGTGCCTTGGGCATCCCCAAGTCTGAACTTTTGTGTCTCCTTAATCCCTCTCATATCATGGTTTCTCTATTTCTCAAAAACTTCATCCACATAAAACTCAACAAGAACTCGTGAGATAAGTTAGTATAAACAAATGCAAAACCTTATCATTTTATACTGTGACAAATCACTAAAATTATTATTCCACATTGCACACTAAATGTCTCTGCATATTTAACACTCCTATCCTCAAATAGAATCATTAAACAAGCAGACATAACAACAATCTGCCAAAACAGTACAGTCTGTAAAGAATGCAAGATTCATCATACTTCCCTAACTCCAAAAATTATGAGAAAAATACCTTACTGTAGAATATTTATCATATCTAAATATGCAAAAAGTTTCAACATTATACCATGCTCTGACTTTTCTAGGGAATTTTTGCAACAGCGGTAAACTTTCTGTTTTCAAACAGCAACATGTATACTAGCAAAATAAGAACGGTAAAGGCTATCCTTGACATTTTTATTGAAAATATAGATGCAAAACATTATTCTAAATAACAGAAATCAAATACTAACAAGAGAAAATGACTCTCCAAGCAAAACACATATCATGTGGTGAATAAAAATATAGCTCCAAGTAAAGTTACCGATGGACGAAGACGAAAGAGGGAATGCCTTCCAGGGCATCGCCAAGCTTAGGCTCTTGGTTGTCCTTGAATATTACCTTGGGGTTCCTTGGTAATCCCCAAGATTAGGCTCTTTCCACTCCTTATTCCATAATCCATCGAATCTTTACCCAAAACCTGAAAACTTCACAACACAAAACTCAACAGAAAACTTGTAAACTCCGTTAGTATAAGAAAATAAAACCACCACTTAGGTACTGTTGTGAACTCATTCTAAATTCATATTGTTGTAATATCTACTGTATTACAACTTCTCTATGGTTCATACCCTCCGATACTACTCATAGATTCACCAAAATAAGCAAACAACACATAGAAAACAGAATCTGTCAAAAACAGAACAGTCTGTAGTCATTTGTATCAAAAGTATACTTATGGAACTCCAAAAATCCTACCAAATTAGGAAGTCCTAAGAAATTTGTGTACCAATCCAGAACAAAAAGAATCAGATCATAAGCACGTTTCTGTGAATTATCAAAACTAATTTACTGGGTGCAAAAGTTTCTGATTTTCACTTTATTGAAACAAAACCTATAAAACATGATTACTACAGTAGCATAATCATGTGAACACACAAAAAAGTAAGGGTAAATATTGGGTTGTCTCCCAACAAGCGCTTTTCTTTGATGCCTTTCTAGCTAGGCATGATGATGACAATGATGCTCACATAAAAGATAAGAATTGAAACATAATGTGAGCATCATGAAGCATATGACTAGCACATTTAAGCCTAACCCACTTCCTATGCATAGGGATTCTGTGAGAAAACAACTTATGGGAACAATAATCAACTAGCATAGGAAGGTAAAACAAACATAACTTCAAAACTTTAAGCACATAGAGAGAGAACTTGATATTATTGCAATTCCTACAAGCATATACTCCTCCCTCATAATAATATTCAGTAGCATCATGAAAGAATTCAACAATATAACGAGAACATAAAGCATTCTTTTCATGATCTACCTGCATAGAAAATTTACTACTCTCCACATAAGCAAAATTCTTCTTATCCAGACTAGTGGGAGTATCATAAAAGACTTGAATACTATAAATTGTTACCACATTAAAAGAGTAATGTTCAGAAAAAGGGTAATCATAATCATGACAAGTTTTATAAATATAATAATCACTACTTTTTATAGCATAAGTTTCATCACATAATCATCATAAGTAGCAACTTTGTTCTCATCATAATCTATTGAAACCTCTTCCAAGATAGTGGAATCATCACTAAATAAATTTGACACTCTTCCAAATCCACTTTCATATTCATCACAATAAGATTCAGCATCTTCCAAAATAGTGGGATCACTACTTCCTAAAGTAGACACGCTTCCAAACCCACTTTCATCGATATAATCATCATAGGTAAGAGGTGTGCTATCATCATAACAACTTTGCATATCAAAACTTGGGAGGCTAAAAATATCATCTTCATTAAACGTAGCATCCCCAAGCTTGGGACAAACATTAATTTCAGAAAATATGTTCTAAAATATGTCATCCTCATCAAACATAGCTTCCCCAAGCTTGGGCCTTTTCATATCATAAGCATAATCACTCTCATCATTAATAGTATGGATAGCACCAATAGTATAGCAATTATCATCATCACAATAAGTAGTAGGAGCAACATCATTTGGGAGGGATACCTTTTTACCTTTGTTTCTCCGTTTTTTCTTTTTCTTCTTCACATTATGTGTGGGTTCAACCTTCTTCTTTGAGCTCCTTATTGATGAGATTGTTTGAATAGAAAGCTCCTCCTCGTTACCTGATTCATCATAAGAAATAATAGGAGGAGATTGGGAAGTCTCTTCCCTTTCATTAGTATTCTCATCATATTCTATTTGCTTTCTTTTCTTTATGTAATTGGCAATATAAGGATTTTCAATGCAATTCACTGCACAATACATATAAATTTCCTCTAGATCAAACTCAAGAAGGTTATAACGGGCAAATTCTGGAAGAAATTTAGTTAAACTTTTCATTTCTTCGTAACCCATAAGCAAACTAAGTTCATTATAATGTGCAAGGGAGATCAAATCATCACAATTTTTGGACACGATTCGATCATGAAACAATTTGCATCGGAGATGTAAATGACCACTTTCATTGCAAAGTTCACAAGTACGACGAAGGAAATATAAATTTTCAGCACTGACCCTTAGCCTTTCTTGCAACAATTTAGTTTATACATGCTTATGCCTCTTGCAATATCTATCTTCTCTATTTGGTGTATCTATGCAAACCCAATGCTCTCCAAAAAAATCTACATGCTTATAAGAGACAATTTCATCATAACTAGTGCAATCATCATTAGTACTATGGATATTCAAGGAGTTCATACTAACAACATTGCAATCATGCTCATCATTCAAAGATTTAGTATCAAACATTTTATAGACTTCTTCTTCTAGCACTTGCACAATTTTCCTTTTCATCATACTCACGAAAGATATTAAGAAGATGAAGCGTATGAGACAAACTCAATTCCATTTTTTCTAGTTTTCTTTTATAGACTAAACTAGTGATAAAACAAGAAACTAAAAGACTCGATTGCAAGATCTAAAGATATACCTTCAAGCATTCACCTCCCCGGCAACGGCGCCAAAAAAGAGCTTGATGTCTACTACACAACCTTCTTCTTGTAGACGTTGTTGGGCCTCCAAGTGCAGAGGTTTGTCGGACAGTAGCAAATTTCCCTCAAGTGGATGACCTAAGGTTTATAAATCTGTGGGAGGCGTAGGATGAAGATGGTCTCTCTCAAGCAACCCTGCAACAAAATAACAAAGAGTCTCTTGTGTCCCCAACACACCCAATACAATGGTAAATTGTATAGGTGCACTAGTTCGGCGAAGAGATGGTGATACAAGTGCAATATGGATGGTAGATATGAATATTTGTAACCTGAAATTATAAAAATAGCAAGGTAACTAATGATAAAAGTGAGCACAAACGGTATTGCAATGGTAGGAAACAAGGCCTAAGGTTCATACCTTCACTAGTGCAAGTTCTCTCAACAATAATAACATAGATAGATCATATAACAATCCTTCAACATGCAACAAAAAGTCACTCCAAAGCCACTAATAGCGGAGAACAAACAAAGAGATATATGGTAGGGTACGAAACCACCTCAAAGTTATCCTTTCTGTTCTATCTATTCAAGAGTCTGTAGTAAAATAACATAAAGCTATTCTTTTCGTTCAATCTATCATAGAGTTCATACTAGAATAACACCTTCAGATACAAATCAACCAAAACCCTAATGTTACCGAGATACTCCATTGTCACCTCAAGTATCCATGGGCATGATTATACGATATGCATCACACAATCTCAGATTCATCAATTCAATCAACACAAAGTACTTCAAAGAGTGCCCCAAAGTTTCTACCGGAGAGTCAAGACGAAAACGTGTGCCAACCCCTATGCATAGGTTCATGGGCGGAACCCTCAAGTTGATCACCAAAACATACATCAAGTTGATCACGTGAATATCCCATTGTCACCACAGATAAGCACGGCAAGACATACAACAAGTGTTCTCAAATCCTTAAAGACTCAATCCGATAAGATAACTTCAAAGGGAAAACTCAATCCATTACAAGAGAGTAGAGGGGGAGAAACATCATAAGATCCAACTATAATAGCAAAGCTCGCGATACATCAAGATCGTGCCATAGAGAGAACACGAGAGAGAGAGAGAGAGATCAAAGACATAGCTACTAGTACATACCCTCAGCCCCAAGGGTGAACTACTCCCTCCTCGTCATGGAGAGCGCCAGGATGATGAAGATGGCCACCGGTGAGGGATCCCCCTCCGGTAGGGTGCCGGAACAGGCTCCCGAGAGGTTTTTGGTGGCTACAGAGGCTTGCGGCAGCGGAACTCCCGATCTATTGTTCGCTTCGATGTTTTTAGGGTATATGGGAATATATAGGCGAAAGAAGTCGGTCAGGGGAGTCTCGAGGGGCCCACGAGACAGGGGGAGCGCCCAGTAGGGGGGGCGCCCCCACCCTCGTGGCAACCTCGAAGCTTGCTTGACTTCAACTCCAATTCTCCTGGATTGCTTCCGTTCCAAAAATAACGCTCCCGAAGGTTTCATCCTGTTTGGACTCCTTTTGATATTCCTTTTCTTCGAAACACTGAAATAGGCAAGAAAACAACAATATGGGCTGGGCCTCCGGTTAATAGGTTAGTCCCAAAAATAATATAAAAGTGTATAATAAAGCCCATAAACATCCAAAACAGATAATATAATGGCATGAATGCTTCATAAATTATAGATACGTTGGAGACGTATCACCGCTCGCCGAGGACCAGCCCCTGTTATTTAGTACTACACGCCCAACCGTGTCAAAATCGCCTTCACCGGTTCACCTCGCTTGCCGCATGTCGCTGCAGTTCTAAGCCGCCAGAGCAAATTTCAAGCTGCCATTTCTCCACTTTATCTAGGGCATCTGACAATAAAGCATCAAGTATTAACATGGAAGATCAAGTTGAAAGGTCAACCATATTATTCGGACATGTGGGTTGGTAGTTTTTTGATGGAACAGTCACGTGTATAGCTATTATCAGGGAAGGGTAGCTGCTGGAGATGTTCAAATGAGCTACTACCAACATCCGAAAAAATATATCAGGTGATACCCCTCCTATCTATTTCATTTACATACAGTAATCTGTTTGTGAGTAGTTACTCTGGCTTGCAACATTTTTATGCAGAGCAATTATTTATGACAAAAGTATTATTATACCACGGATGCATCGCTTTGAGCCGCTCCTACTTAGGGGTTGTATTGAGTCGCCAGTCTTTGTGCAGATCATCTATCATCAAAGTTAATCAGGTGCTATCCTTTCTATGTATCTTATCATCACATATTAAATTGTTTGAAAACAATTACTCTCGTCTGTGATATTTATACGTAGGACCATTACTCGTTACAAAGGTGTCACAAAGGGGTGTGTGCCAATATTATTTTTGCAGTAGCACCCGTGTCCGTGCCGTGCTGCTGGACGGATACGTGAGCAAGTCGCCACCCCCGCTATATCAACACACGTGACGGACTCATTGTCTGTGCCCATGGCCGATTTGCCCGCGTCTAGGCCGGTTTACAACGCCACTGCCGAGTCTCCCCATCCGCACTGGCTTACAACTCCGCGGCCGGCTCATCTGTCTGCTCCCATGGCCGACTCGGTCGTGATTGATTTCAGCTTCGCTTGGTGACCATCAACTCCGCGGTGGATAATCTCTGGCCTGACATATCAGGTGAAATCCATCCACTATATTTTTATATATTATATATTGCTTTCTTTAAAGAGAAATTACTGTGGCTTGCAAGTTCTCCAATGCAGGACAAGTTGTCTGCTACAAAAGGGATTATTATATCACTGAGCTGTCAAATGACTCATACTGGTTTATATCACGGTCAAATATCGAGAATCTCAAGCCAACTCCTCGAGTAGCCTTAAGACTCGGGGGCTACATAGACATGGCTCAGCAAATATTGCCAGTTTAAAGGCCGTCAAAAAATTTCCGGCTCAAAATGAAGAATATCCAGTTTAAAATCCCGGCTCAAGAAGAATTTATCTGTCGCAAAGTTCGAGTTCTTAGAGAAAATTAAAGGGACCAAAGAGAGTCTGTTGCAAAGCACGACTCAAACATAGGTACCCTGCTTCAATGGTCATTTGGGGGCTTTCTGTTCAAACATAGGTGTCTTCACCAAAGAGAACATAGCTATTAACCCTTTTGGTCTGGCTTCCTGGTCGTATTCAAACCATAGCCATAAAAACACTTTGATCATTTGGGGGCTTGGTCGTATTCGAATCACAGACATTAACCCTTTTGGTCCGGCTTCCTGGTCATATTCGAACCATAGCCGTAAAAACACTTCTATTAGTTGGGGGCTTGGTCGTATTCGAATCACAGCCATTAACCCTTTAGGTCCGGCTTCCTGGTTGTATTCGAACCATAGCCGTAAAAACACTTTGATCATTTGGGGGCTTGGTCGTATTCAAATCACAACCATTAACCCTTTTGATCCGGCTTCCTGGTCGTATTC
>NC_041391.1:483447225-483496699 GCF_002162155.2 Triticum dicoccoides
CCATAGCCGTAAAAACACTTTGATCATTTAGGGGCTTGGTCGTATTCGAATCACAGCCATTAACCCTTTTGGTCCGGCTTCCTGGTCATATTCGAACCTTAGACGTAAAAACACTTTGATCATTTTGGGGCTTGATCATATTCGAATCACAGCCATTAACCCTTTTGGTCCGGCTTCCTGGTCGTTTCGAACCATAGCCGTTAAACGTCACAAACCACCTGGGGGCTTGGTCGTATTCGAATCATAGCCGTTAACCCTTTTGGTCCGGCTTCCTGATCGTATTCGAATCATAGCCATTAACCATTATGGTCACTGGGGGGATTCCCGATCGTATTTGAATCATAGCTGTCGGTACCCCTTTAATCTGCGCAATGCCACAAACCACTTGGGGCCTTCCTGATCGTATTCGAATCATAGCCATTAACCCTTTTTGTCCGGCTTCCTGCTCGTATTCGAAGCATAGCCTCGTATTTTTTTTCTCATTTTGGTTTGATTTTTTGAATATTTTTTCGGTTCTTCTTGCCATTTGGTTTAAAGGACCGTCCATGTAGCCTTCAATCTCACAGCTCATATTTGAAGCATACCCGTGGTTTTTGTTAACCCAGCCTGGCTTTGGACGTTAAGTCACCAGTATATGATGATATTAAATACTTGGAAGCATTAGCTTCTAAGTTTTGGGTTATCACCCTTACTACATTGATATGGTAAGCTGGCAGCTTAATCACATGTCACAGGAACCGGTTTTCAAACCGGATTATATTATTCACATCTTTAATAGCCAACATGGCTACATTTTTATTATGGTTATCAATAACCGATATTATGATGGAGGTCTTTAAAGTCGCTTCAGCGTAATGGCTATTACTTTATCGATGGATATGATTTATTTTACAATGAAGGGAATAGTCCCGAGTTGCTGCAGGCTTACGACCCGACACTTGGGGGCTACATTATTCAAATAGAGATTATGTCAAATATGCAAGTCCCATGTCACTGCCAGCATGCACCATGGCACTTGGGGGCTAATGCAGAGTCATTTTTTGCTCAACTTATTGAAGACCCGACTCATCACATTGTAATGAGCCGACCCTTGGGGGCTACCATTTGCTCCTGTCAAAAATTGAAGGTAAACAAGCTTTAATACATTATATTGAAAGGTACACTACTCAGTTGGTAGAGTACAAAGATCTTAACCTTGTGGACGTGGGTTCAAGCCCCATGGTGGAGATTACATCATATGAGGTTATTATCAATGAATTATATACAAGTCCTAGCTCAGTATTATCTTACTGAGCCGACCCTTGGGGGCTACACGTTGCTGTTCAAGTCAACATGATTATTGATGACCCACAAGTATAGGGGATCTATCATAGTCCTTTGAATAAGTAAGAGTGTCGAACCCCATGCGAAGCAGAAGGAAATGACAAGCGGTTTTCAGTAAGGTATTCTCTACAAGCACTGAAATTGTAGGTAACAGATAGTTTTGTGATAAGATAATTTGTAATGGGTAACAAGCACTGAAAGTAAATAAAGTGCAGCAAGGTGGCCCAATCCTTTTTATAGCAAAGGACAAGCCTGGAAAACTTCTTATAATGAGAAAAGCGCTCCCGAGGACACATGGGAATTATCGTCAAGCTAGTTTTCATCACGCTCATATGTCGGTACTTTGATAATTTGATATGTGGGTGGACCGGTGCTTGGGTATGGCCCTTTATTGGACAAGCATCCCACTTATGATTAACCCCTATTGCAAGAATCCGCAACTACAAAAGGAGTATTAAGGTAAATCTAACCATAGCATGAAACTACTGGATCCAAATCAGCCCCTTACGAAGCAACACATAAACTAGGGTTTAAGCTTCTGTCACTCTAGCAACCCATCATCTACTTATTACTTCCCAATGCCTTCCTCTAGGCCCAAATAATGGTGAAGTGTCATGTAGTCGACGTTCACATAACACCACTAGAGGAGAGACAACATACATCTCATCAAAATATCGAATGAATACCAAATTCACATGACTACTAATAGCAAGACTTCACACATGTCCTCAGGAACAAACGTAACTACTCACAAAGCATATTCATGTTCATGATCAGAGGAGTATTAATATGCATTAAGGATCTGAACTGTCAAAAAGGTAGAGGAGGTAGGATGGGCAGTTGGTCAGATCTAGTATGGATCGTACATGGACGATAGTTGGAGTCGGCGGCTCTCCTAGGCTTCCCTCATCTGGGATCCCTGGGGAAGAGGATCAAGTTGGCCCTTGCAAATAACTTGAGGCACTATCTCCCTTCAACCCTTTGAGCGAAATGTAGCAAACGGAAGAAATTCTTTTTTTTGCATTTTTAGGTATAAAAAAAACCATCCTGCTAACTCCCAACTCCCGATACATTCTTTAGAGTCGACCAAAGGACTCGTTGGTTTGGATATAGTTTCTTTGTTCCTGTGTTTTTGTTTTGATCTCCCCTTATGATCTTCCACCAAGTAAACCAATTAGCATCAACTACAAGGAGTAATCAACACTACTAGCAACCCTCAGGTACCAATTTGTGGTTTTGATACAAGATTGGATACAAGAGATGAACTAGGGTTTTGAGAGGAGATGGTGCTGGTGAAGATGTTGATGGAGATTGACCCCCTCCCGATGAGAGGATCGTTGGTGATGACGATGGTGATGATTTCCCCCTCCCAGAGGGATGTTTCCCAGGGACAACAGCTCCACCGGAGCCCTAGATTGGTTCCGCCAAGGTTCCGCCTTGTGGCGGCGGAGTTTCGTCCCGTAAGCTTGCTTATGATTTTTTCCAGGGTAAGAGACTTCATATAGCAGAAGATGGGCACTGGAGGGCCAACAGGGGGCCCAGGAGACAGGGGGTGCGCCCAGTAGGGGAGGGGGGCGCCCCCACCCTCCTAGCAAGGGTGTGGGCCCCCTTTGGTATTTTATTCGCTCATTAATTATTATTAATTCCAAAAATGACTTCCATGGAGTTTTAGGATTTTTGGAGCTGTGCAGAATAGGTTTCCAATATTTGCTCCTTTTCCAGCCAGAATCCCAGCTGCCGGCATTCTCCCTCTTCATGATAAACCTTGTAAAATAAGAGAGAATAGCCATAAGTATTGTGACATAACGTGTAATAACAGCCCATAATGCAATAAATATTGATATAAAAGAATGATGCAAAATGGACGTATCAACTCCCCCAAGCTTAGACCTCGCTTGTCCTCAAGCGGAAGCTGATATCGAGAAATATGTCCACAAGTTTAGAGATAGAGGTGTCGATAAAAAATAAAATACGGACATGAGGGCATCATGATTATTCTTATAACAACAACATATATAGATTTTGTCATATGATTTCTTATGCTCAAGTAACAATCTATTCACAATGTCAAGTACGGTTCAGAAACTTCATTGAGAACTAGCAAACTATAATCTCAGTCATTGAAGCAATTGCAATTTATCATAACATCGGAAAGAGTCAAAAATAGAGCTTTTCAGCAAGTCCACATACTCAACTACCATATAGTCTTCTACAATTGCTAACACTCATGCAATACTTATGGTTATGGAGTTTTAATCGGACACCGAGAAAGATAGGGGCTTATAATTTCGCCTCCCAACGTATTCACATTTGGGTGATGTCAACAATAATAGTTCATGCTAACTTACATCCAATTGGAGATATATATCAGGATCTTTCCAATACGAGGTGCTTGCCAAAGGATAAAATGGAAAAGGGAAAGGTGAAGCTCACCTTGACTCATGCATAAAGTAAAAGACATAAAGTAAAAGATAGGCCCTTCGCAGAGGGAAGCAGAGGTTGTCATGTGCTTTTAGGGTTGGATGCACAAAATCTTAATGCGAAAGAACGTCACTTTATATTGCCACTTGTGATATGAACATTTATTATGCAGTCCGTCGCTTTTATTACTTCCATATCACATGATCATATAAAGCTTATTTTCTCCGCACTAATAAGTCATACATATTTAGAGGGCAATTTTTATTGCTTGCAACATGACAACTTACTTGAAGGATCTTACTCAATCCATAGGTAGGTATAGTGGACTCTCATGGCAAAACTGGGTTTAAGGATATTTGGAAGCACAAGTAGTATCTCCACTTGGTGCAAGGAATTTGGCTAGCATGAGGGGGAAAGGCAAGCTCAACATGCTTGTAAGATCCATGACAATATACTTTAACTGAGATGTGAGAAAACATAACCCATTACATTGTCTTCCTTGTCCAACATCAACTCTTTAGCATATAATACTTAATGAGTGCTCACAATGATAAAATATGTCCAAGATAGTATATTTATATGTGAAAACCTCTCTTTCCTTATTACTTCCTATTAATTGCAACGATGACCAAGACTATGTTTGTCAATTTTCAACAACTTTTAAGCCTCACACTCTTTATATGTGAAGTCATTACTATCCATAAGATCAATATGAAATCTTTTATTCTTTTTATTCTTTCTATTTTCTCAAGATCATAGCAAGATCGCAAAAGCCCTTGAATCAACACTAATCTTTATTATATAGTTCACGGACTCGATTACATATAGAGATCACAAAGCAAAACTCAAAAGTAATTCATACCAAAACTTCAATCTACTAGATCGAGATATTACTAAAAAGGATCGACCTAAGTAAAATGGTAAAGATAGGAGTGTGATGGTGATACGATACCGGGGCACCTCCCCCAAGCTTGGCAGTTGCCAAGGGGAGTGCCCATACCCATGTAATTATGCCTCCTTCTTCAGAGTTGGTGTTGTGATCTTCTTGGCGATGATGCCTCTCAGGATACGATTCTCCTCCTCGAGCTTATTGACTTGTTGCTTGAGGTCCATATTCTCCTTACGGAGCTTGCCTGTGACGGCCAATGCTCCTTTTACCCAAGGATGCTGAATAGCTTCTGGAGAACAAGTGACACTCTTTTCCATATTTTCATAGGAAAGAAATTTAACGTTGGAAGGGATGACCGAATTTGGAATGGCTGAGCTCTATAGTTCCCCCAATGTGAATCCAGATCGGAGACGAGAGGTAACTTCTTGATCCTCCTCCATAGCATCTATCCGTTTCAAGTCGGCCTCCATCTCATCCTCCGTTGAAGGTCCAAAGTGATAAGTATCGCTGTTTGCTTCTGGACCTGGTGTCGGGTGAGACACCCGACTCTCCTCGACTGACTTTTGAGAACACATCTTGCTCTAAATCTGCGACAGAAATAGCTCGAAACAAAAACAAAGGATTTTTGCATGATACGGTGGTCAAAACCTTCAGGAGTATAATGAATTTTTACTGAACAAAAGAAGTAACATGCAAGAAAACGGAGTCCGAGAGGTACACGAGGTGCCCACGAGACAGGGGGGGCGCTCAGTAAAGCTGGGCGCGCCCTCCACCCACGTGGAGGCCTCGTGTCCTTCCCGGATTACTTCTTGCTTTCCAAAATTCTTAAATATTCCAAAACGGAGAAAAAATGCCATTAGAATTGTTTTGGAGTCGGTTTACTTACCGTACCACATACCTATTCCTTTTTGGAGTCTGAAATGTTCTAGAAAGTGTCCCTTATGTATTCCTCCAGGGTTATGGTTTCAATAATATTGGTTTCAACATTGATAGGATTACCTGAGATATAATGTTTGATTCTTTGACCGTTCACCACCCTCTGACTTGTGCCTTCGAAGTTGTTGATTTTTATGGCACCGGAACGATAGACCTCCTCGATAACGTAAGGACCTTCCCACTTAGAGAGAAGTTTTCCTGCAAAAAATCTTAAATGAGAGTTGAATAGCAACACATAATCACCTATGTTAAACTCACGCTTTTGTATTCTTTTGTCATGACATCTTTTAACTTTTTCTTTGAACAGCTTGGCATTCTCATAGGCTTGGGTTCTCCATTCATCAAGTGAGCTAATATCAAATAACCTCTTCTCACCGGCAAGTTTGAAATCATAGTTGAGCTCTTTAATAGCCCAATATGCCTTATGTTCAAGTTCGAGAGGTAAGTGACATGATTTTCCATAAACCATCTTATACGGAGACATACCCATAGGATTTTTATATGCAGTTCTATAGGCCCATAATGCATCATCAAGTTTCTTGGACCAATTCTTTCTAGATCTATTAACAGTCTTTTGCAAAATTAATTTGAGCTCTCTATTACTCAATTCTACTTGACCACTAAACTGTGGGTGATAAGGAGATGCTATTCTATGATTAACATCATACGTAGCAAGAATTTTACGAAAATCACCTTGAATAAAATGTGAACCACCATCAGTCATGAGATATCTAGGGACTCCAAACCTCGGAAAAATAACTTCTTTAAGCATATTAATAGAGGTGTTATGATCAGCACTACTAGTTGGAATAGCTTCTACCCACTTAGTAACATAATCAACAACAACTAAAATATGTGTATATCCATTAGTGGTAGGAAAAGGTCCCATATAATCAAAGCCCCAAACATCAAATGGTTCAATAACAAGAGAATAATTCATAGGCATTTCTTGACGTCTACTAATATTACCAATTCTTTAACATTCATCACAAGACAAGACAAACTTACGGGCATCTTTGAAGAGAGTAGGCCAATAAAAACCAGATTGCAATACCTTATGTGCAGTTCTGTCTCCAGCGTGGTGTCCTCCATATGGTTCGGAGTGACACTTGCGTAGGATCTGTTCCTGTTCATGCTCAGGTACACAATGTCTAATAACACTATCTACTCCTTCTTTATAAAGGTGTGGGTCATCCCAGAAGTAATGTCTTAAATCATAAAAGAACCTTTTCTTTTGCTGGTACACTACTAGGGAAAAGCCTAGCAGCAGCGCGGGTTTTGGGTGTATCAGTAGCGCGGGTGCCCACGCTACTGATACGGTGCCACAGCTAACTTGTAGCAGTAGCGCGTGTTGACACTACTGCTATACATGGTTAGCTGTAGCGTGCGTTGCAAACAGCGCTACTGCTAATTAGCTATAGCGGGTCTTATACCCCGCGCTACTGCTATTACTTTCAAAAACAAAAAAATCTCGATCCCGTGTGTGCTGTCAATGGCAGCAATGGTAAGATCTAGCGATGATTGGCGTTGCCGGAGGCATGAACGGACAGCGGAAGACCAGATCCAGCAGTGGTTGTTGGAGAGGGCCCGTTTCTATGGCAGAGCCAGGCCGCGGCGTGGGGCTCCTCTTCCCGACCATGCCAGATAACTCCGGGTCATCCATGGCGACGACCTGCATGGGCATGGACATGGGAGGGTGAGTTAAACCAGAGGGAGAGAGAGAAAAGGAAAACCGAGGGAGAGAGGAAGGTGATGTAGGGAGCAGCGGAGCTAGTCACCGGTGGTGACGTGCTCCGGTGTGGTGGCGCGGGGCGGCGACCTCCTAGACGTCGGTGGAAGACCGGCGAGCTCCTACACGCTGGTGGTGCGAGGCGGCGGCCTCTTTTGATGCCATGGAGGAGGATGGGTGCATGGGCAAGAGGTCCATGTGATAGCGTATGGAAAGTGAGAGGAGAGAGTGGTGGAAGAGAGGAGGGATTTGGGGGAGGAGATGGGGATTCGGCCGAGGATATGGCAACTTCACCTACCTCGTACTTAGTAGTAGCAAGGGGTATTAAACCGTGCTACTACTATCAACTTAGTAGTAGCGCGGGTTTATACCCCTCGCTACTACTATGGCATGTGTCGGTGGGCACGGTAGAGACCGCTTAGTAGTAGCGAGGGTTAAAAACCCGTGCTACTACTATCAACTTAGTAGTAGCGAGGGTTAAAAACCCGTGCTACTGCTAATTAGCAGTAGTGCTTCTTTTTGTGCCGTGTTGCTGCTAAGATTCTGTGTATAAGGTTTTCCCTAGTAGTGGTATGTGAAACTAGGTGGTATAAATTTAGCAACAATGTAATTAGCATAATCAACATACCATGGAGCAGTATGAGAAGCATTAATGACCGCTAATTGTTCATTAGGAAAGCTATCATCAATAGGTAGTGGGTCATCAAGAACATTCTCTAACCTAGACAAGTTATCTGCAGCGGGGTTCTCAGCTCCCTTTCTATCAATAATATGCAAATCAAATTCTTGGAGCAAGAGAACCCATCTAATAAGTCTAGGTTTAGCATCTTTCTTTTCCATAAGATATTTAATAGCAGCATGATCAGTGTGAATAGTAACTTTAGAATAAACAATATAAGGTCTGAACTTATCACATGCAAATACAACTGCTAAGAATTCTTTTTTAGTAGTAGCATAATTTATCTGGGCAGTATCAAGAGTTTACTAGCATACGGGATAACATTTAATTTCTTACACTCTTTTCCCTAGAACATCACCTACAGCATAATCACTAGCATCACACATAATTTCAAAGGGTAAATTCTAATCAGGTGGCTAAACAATAGGTGCAGTGATCAAAGCTTTCTTAAGTATTTCGAATGCTTCTATACAATCATCATCAAAGACAAAAGGAATATCTTTTTGCAATAAATTAGTCAGAGGCCTAGAGATTTTAGAAAAGTCCTTAATGAACCTCCTATAAAAACTGGCATGACCAAGGAAACTTCTTATACCTTTAATGTCCTTGGGACATGGCATCTTTTCAATAGCATCAACTTTAGCTTTATCAACTTCAATACCTTTTTCAGAAAACTTATGCCCCAGGACAATGCCTTAATTAACCATAAAGTGGCACTTTTCCAATTCAAGACGAGACTAGTGTCTTCACATCTCTGCAAAACTCAATCAAGGTTGCTCAAGCAATCATCAAAAGAGGATCCATAAACGGAGAAATCATACATGAATACCTCACAAATCTTTTCACAAAAGTCAGAGAATATAACCATCATGCATCTTTGAAAGGTAGCGGGTGCATTACATAAACCAAAAGGCATACATCTATAAGCAAAGGTACCGAAAGGGCAAGTAAAAGTAGTTTTTGATTGATCCTCCGCTGACACAGGTATTTGAGAGAAACCATAATAACCATCTAGAAAGCAGAAATGTGTATGTTTGGATAGTCTTTCTAGCATTTGATCAATAAAAGGTAAAGGGTAATGATCTTTCTTAGTAGCTTTATTTAATTTACGGAAATTAGTTACCATCCTATAGCCTATAATAATTCTTTGCGGAATCAATTCATCTTTATCATTAGGAACGACAGTAATACCTCCCTTCTTAGGGACGCAATGGACAGGACTTACCCAATCACTATCAGCAACGGGATAAATTATACCTGCCTCAAGGAGCTTTAGTATCTCCTTTCTTACCACTTCTTTCATCTAAGGATTTAACCGTCGTTGAGGATCTCTAACTGGTTTGGCATCTTTCTCCATTTTTTTTGTGTTGGCATAGAGTGGGACTAATGCCCTTAAGATCATCTAGAGTATATCCAATAGCAACACAGTGCTTCTTCAGAGTTTTCAATAATCTTTACTCTTGTTGCTCTGAAAGGTTAGCACTAATAATAACAGGATATATCTTCTTTTCATCAAGGTAAGTGTATTTAAGATTATCAGGTAATGGTTTGAGCTCAAACACGGGATCACCCTTGGGTGGAGGGGGATCCCCTAGGATTTCAACAGGGAAGTTGTGTTTGAGAATAGGACCCTGTTGAAGGAATACTTCATCTATTTCCCTTCTTTCATTCATAAACATATCATTTTCATGGTCTAGGAAATATTGTTCTAACGGATCAGTAGGAGGTACAACAATAGAAGCAAGACCAATAATTTCATCCTTACTAGGCAATTATTTATCACGGGGTTGTCTACGAAACTTAGCAAAATTAAACTCATGAGACATATCCCCTAAGCCAATTGTAACAACATCCTTTTTGCAATCAATCCTAGCATTGACAGTATTCAAGAAGGGTCTGCCAAATATAATGGGACAAAAGTTGTCTTGTGGGGAACCAAGAACAAGAAAATCAGCAGGGTATTTAACTTTCCCACACAAGATTTCAACATCTCTAACAATCCCAACTGGCTTAATAGTATCTCTATTGGCAAGCTTAATTGTAACATCAATACCTTCTATTTCAGCGGGTGCGATATCATGCATAATTTCATTACATAAGGAAAAAGGTATTGCACTAGCACTAGCACACATATCACATAAGCCATGATAACAGTGATCTCCTATTTTAACAGAAATAACAGGCATGCCTACAACAGGTCTATGTATCTTAGCATCTGGTCTAGCAATATTAGCAGTTTCACCACAGAAGTAAATAACATGCCCATCTATATTATCATCCAAGAGATCTTTAACCATAGCAATACTAGGTTCAACATTAATTTGCTCGGGAGGTGTATAAGTTCTAGTATTACTCTTACGAACCACACTCGAAGCTTTAGCATGATCCTTTATTCTAACAGGAAAGGGTGGTTTCTCAACATAAGTAGTAGGAACAATAGGATCATTATAAGTGATAGTATTTTATTCAACTGTAATAGGTGCAACTACTTTTACTCAGTGGGAGGATTATATTTAAACCACTTCTCCTTAGGGAGATCAACGTGAGCAGCAAAAGATTCACAGAAAGAAGCTACTATCTCAGAGTCAAGTCCATATTTAGCGCTGAAACCACGAAAAGCATCGGTATCCATAAAATATTTAACACAATCAAACTTAGGTGTCATACCTGACTCCTTACCATCGTCGAAACCCCAATCTTCAGAGTTGCATTTAATTCTTTCCAATAAGTCCCACTTGAATTCAGTAGTCTTCAGCATATAAGAACCAACACAGGAAGTATCAAGCATGGTGCGATCATTGAGAGAAAATCGAGCATAAATTTTTTGAATAATCATTTCTCTTGAGAGCTCATGATTGGGGCATGAATATAACATTGACTTAATCCTCCCCCAAGCTTGAGCGATACTTTCTCTTTCGCGAGGACAGAAATTATATATGTAATTATGATCACGATGAACAAGATGCATAGGATAGAACTTCTGGTGAAATTCCAACTTCAATCGTTTATAATTCCAAGATCCCGTATCATCACATAGCCTATACCATGTCAATGCATCTCCCTTCAAAGATAAAGGGAAGACCTTCCTTTTGACAACATCATCGGGAATACCTGCAAGCTTAAATAATCCACAAACTTTATCCACAAAGATAAGGTGTAAATCGGGATGCAATGTTCCATCTCATGCAAAAGGATTAGCTAGCAGCTTCTCTATGATACCCGAAGGAATGTCAAAGTAAAAATTTTCAGTAGGTTCAGTAGGTCGAGGAGCAACTCTTTTCTCTACTGGTCGGGGCGAAGATGCCCCGAACAATCCCCTCAAAGGATTAGTTTCCATAGTAACAAGTGACAGAAAATTTCAGCACACTATATAAATGTCTCCTTACCAAGTTCCACTCACCAAAGGCGCTTCACTCCCCGGCAATGGCGCCAGAAAAGAGTCTTGATGACCCACAGGTATAGGGGATCTATCGTAGTCATTTCAATAAGTAAGAGTGTCGAACCCAACGAGGAGCAGAAGGAAATGACAAACGGTTTTCAGTAGGGCGTTCTCTGCAAGCACCGAAATTGTAGGTAACAGATAGTTTTGTGATAAGATAATTTGTAACAGGTAACAAGCAATGAAAGTAAATAAAGTGCAGCAAGGTGTCCCAATCCTTTTTGTAGCAAAGGACAAGCCTGGACAACTTCTTATAATGAGAAAAGCGCTCCCGAGGACACATGGGAATTCTTGTCAAGCTAGTTTTCATCACGCTCATATGATTCTCGTTCGGTACTTTGATAATTTGATGTGTGGGTGGACTGGTGCTTGGGTACTGCCCTTTCTTGGACAAGCATCCCACTTATGATTAACCCCTATTGCAAGCATCCGTAACTACAAATGAAGTATTAAGGTAAACCTAACCATAGCATGAAACTAGTGGATCCAAATCAGCCCCTTACGAAGCAACGCATAAACTAGGGTTTAAGCTTCTGTCACTCTAGCAACCCATCATCTAATTATTACTTCCCAATGCCTTCCTCTAGGACCAAATAATGGTGAAGTGTCATGTAGTCGACATTCACATAACACCACTAGACGAGAGACAACATACATCTCATCAAAATATCGAACGAATACCAAATTCACATGACTACTAATAGCAAGACTTCACCCATGTCCTCAGGAACAAACATAACTACTCACAAAGCATATTCATGTTCATGATCAGAGGAGCATTAATATGCATTAAGGATCTGAACATATGATATTCCACCAAGTAAACCAATTGGCATCAACTACAAGGAGTAATCAACACTACTAGCAACCCTCAGGTACCAATTTGTGGTTTTGATACAAGATTGGATACAAGAGATGAACTAGGGTTTTGAGAGGAGATGGTGCTGGTGAAGATGTTGATGGGGATTAAACCCCTCCCGATGAGAGGATCGTTGGTGATGACGATGGTGATGATTTCCCCCTCCCGGAGGGAAGTTTCCCCGGTAGAATAGCTCCGCCAAAGCCCTAGATTGGTTTCTCCAAGGTTCTGCCTCGTGGCGGTAGAGTATCATCCCGTAAGCTTGCTTACAATTTTTTCCAGGGTAAGAGACTTCATATAGCAGAAGATGGGCACCGGAGGGCCAACAGGGGGCCCAGGAGACAGGGGGCGCGCCCCCACCCTCTTGGCCAGGGTCTGGGCCCCCTCTGGTATTTTCTTCACTCAATAATTCTTATTAATTCCAAAAATGACTTCCATGGAGTTTCAGGATTTTTGGAGCTGTGCAGAATAGGTTTCCAATATTTGCTCCTTTTCCATCCAGAATCACAGCTGCCGGCATTCTCCCTCTTCATGATAAACCTTGTAAAATAAGAGAGAATAGTCATAAGTATTGTGACATAACGTGTAATAACAGCCCATAATGCAATAAATATTGATATAAAAGCATGATGCAAAATTGACGTATCAATTATATCTGCAAAGTCCCTGCTCATTATTGCATAATGACCTGGCCCTTGGGGGCTACACTGGTTGAAGTTTTTATGAGCATAAGGCAATTACAAGTCCCAGGTTGCTGCAAGCATGACAACCTGGTACTTGGGGGCTATGTATGTGGCATATTCAGTTTTGACTAGTGACTGAGATGAACAACTTGGATTTCTTCAAAGTTGGAACTTTTATATTGAAGAAAGTCTTAAGCTATTACTACACTACCTTCTTAAGACTTGGGGGCTACAAGTGATATGCATATAAGGGAGGTACATTTTCAAGTTCGATGTTAGCAGCAATTATGACCCGGTGCTATCAATATTTACAAACCGGATATTTTAGCAATGATAAACTGGCAAGTTCTACATCTTCAAGCTGGTAGAAAATCAGATGAGTATTTCATGCCCAATGTTTTTTTTTGTGACAAACCAATGTTAGCAAATTGATTATGAAGCTGGCCTATTGACCTGGATTTTCTAGAAGAAGGAAATACCAAGGAGTTAAGGATGATCAGGTGCCGACTTAAAAGAGTTCTTAACCCAGAGCATAATCTTTCAAAATTGTTCTTGTGTTTGTTTTACAGGATTAGTTTAACATGGATGAATCCAAATTAAACTGGGGGCTAATGTCGGGATATACCCTGCGGCGTGACCCGGCCGGAGATATGACCCGGTTGGGACTTGGTGTTTCATTGGTGACCCAACAGATTGTAAGCCGGCGGACAGTTAAGCATTGTAAGCTGGCGGGCAGTTAAGCATGGTAAGCCGGCTGACAGTTAAGCGGGACAGTTAAGCATGGTAAGCCGGCCGACAGTTAAGCCAAATAGTTAAGCAGGTTAAGCCGGTGGACAGTTAAGCATGGTAAGCCGGCAGACAGTTAAGCCAGACAGTTAAGCCAGATTGTTAGACGGATTGTAAGCCGACTTACGTTAAGAATCCAAAGACGATAGGAAGCCCAAGACGTTAAGAAGCCCATGGTGAGAAGCCCATGGTAAGACGTCAAAATAGGTTAAGTCCTAATCCAAGTTTGACTCTACATGTAACCCGCCCCTTCAACTTATATAAGGAGGGGCGGGGCCCCCCAAGGGGGCAGGAAAATAATGGTTAAGGCTAGACACAACTAGAGGATAGCTGGTTATGCGGCGTCTCCCTCATGAGCATAATGAGACCTAGCCACAAAAAACATGTAGGGTTGTTACCGGATGATGTTTCTCGGGGCCCGAAGCTGTCTAAACCCTTGTCTTGTGTTGCGTCTCTCAATTCCGATCAACCCTATCAAGCTACCGCATAGATGCGTTGGCCTCACGACTAAGTCCTCACACTAGGACATCTGCCTTGACTATTCCACGACAGTGACCGAATGTTGTTCGGAGTCCTGGATGAGGTCACGGACATGACGAGGAGTCTCGAAATGGTTGAGAGGTAAAGATTGATATATAGGACGATGGTATTCGGACACCAGAAGTGTTTTGGAAGGTACCAGGTACTTATCGGGTCACCGGAAAGGAGTTTCGGGCACCCCCGACAAAGATATGGGCCTTATGGGCCAAGAGAGGGAACACACTAGCCCACAAGGGGCTGGTGTGCCCCTATAGTGGTCAGCCCTATGAGGAGGAGAAGGAAAGAGGGGAGAGAAAGGAAAGTGTGGAGTAGGACTCACCCTTCCTTCCCTCTCCCCCTCTTTCCTTCCCCCTTCTTCTTACCAGGAAAGGGCACAGGGCAAGGCAGCAACTCTAGGGCTGCCACCAGGTCTCTTGGGGTGCCCTAGGGGCTGCCTCCTCCCCTCCCACCTATATATACATTGGTAGGGGGCGCCAGACAAGGACACAACATTGTCTTAGCCATGTGCGGTGCCCCGTCCTCCATTTACTCCCTCTGTCATTTTTTCCTAGTGTTTAGGCAAAGCCATGCGGAGATCACATCCATCACCTTCACCATGCCGTTGTGCTGCCAGAACTCATCTACTACCTCGCCGCTTGGCTGGATCAAGAAGCTGGAGGACGTCACCGAGGTTAACGTGTGCACAAACGCGGAGGTGTCGTGCATTTGGTACTAGATCGGTTGGAGCGCAAAGAAAGTTCGACTACATCAACCGTGTTGTGAACCGCTTCCACTTACGGTCTATGAGTGTATGTAGACACACTCTCCCCCTAGTTGCTATGCATCTCCATGGATAGATCATTGTGTGTGCGTAGAATTTTTTTGTTTTCCATGCTACATTTCCCAATACCATGAACCGTTAGAAGTAGTTGACCTAGCAGTGGCGAGCAGTGACAATTATCTGCCACTAGATATTTTTGCCTAATGCCCAAATTTAGCAGAACATAGCTGTGATGGGGCCATCATAGCGCTCGCCAGAGGTTAGTTAAATAACTGTGGCGGGCTATTGTTATTGCTCGCCACAAAATATTTTTCCCGCGCGGGGTACTATATCCACGTCACTTGTTGGTGGTGGGCGTTTTGCACCAGCCGCCACTGATAAGATCGTGTGTAATGTAGGCCTCCTGCTTATCGAGTGGCCTCATCCCCTCTCCCCAATTTCTTTTTCCTCTCCCGATGCCCTCTTCCTCTTCCTCCGAGACCTCTCACCTTTGGTCATCCACCACATATCTCTCTTCTTGATTTCATGCGACGATTAAAGAGAGACGAGGAGACATGTTTTAGGTGAGAATTCTTTTCTAAATTCAACATCCTATGTATATACATATGATCATGCATGCATACTTGATTGTTGGTGTGTGGCATGGTGGATGTGTTGGGCGATTCAAATTTCCGTTGATCACATGTTTTTGCTGAAAAATCTCAGGGAATACAAATGAGTGCAAAATCTCGTCGAAATGTTGATTAATTTCCATCTCATCTAGTTGGCGTCACTCAATATGTCCATTTTTTAGCAAAGGTCATGTCGATTTTTTTATTTTTCCATATTCTTTGATCAAATAGTAATCTATTGCATTATGTGCACACGTTGCAGGTTTTGGCGTCGAAGGATGGATCATAGTTGGATGTACTCCATACCACGGGCATCCATTGATTTTGTTAATGGTTTGATAGAGTTCTGACAGTTTGTGGAGGAACATGTTAGGAAAAGGGGTTTGAAGAAAATATGTTGCCCGTGCATTGTTTGCGAGAATGATGTAATGTACACAATTGAATCAGAAGAGTTTCATAAGCACTTGCTGGCTAGTGGTTTCATGCCCGGTTATACTACATGGACAAGTCATGGTGAAGATGGGATGTCATGTGAAGGAGCGGAACATGACAAGGAACAAGAATGGATGATGGATGGACATGATGAACAATCTGAAGGTGATGAATTGGACGAGTCTGGTGAAGTGTCGGACAAAAGTGAGGAGGCCGAGACGGAGGAGGCAATCATCTAGGGCAAATTGGCGGGAATGGTGCACGATGAACACATGCAAGAGTTGATAGTGAAAGAGACTAGCACCGAGGCAACTTCTCGTAGAGAGGCTACCAAACTGGCGACTCTTGTAAAGGACTCAACAACTCCTTTGTATGCTAGTTGCAAGGCAATACACACCCGACTAACTGTCACAATAAATATTATGGACATTAAGGCAAAAAGCAATAGCATAGACACTGTCGTCGATATGAATTTGAAGTTTTTGCATGATGTTCTGCCGGAAGGCAATGTGTTGCCAAAAAATATCGATGAGGCAAGGAAGGTATTGTGTCCTCTTGACATGGAGCTGGTAAAGTACCATGCGTGAAAAAATGACTACATCGTTTACCGGAACGAGTACTCCAACCTAACAAGGTGTCCAACATGAAATTTTCCCCGATTCAAGCGGGGAAACAATAGTCGGGAAGACAATGATGATGATAGAGCTCCTACTAGTGGTACTACTTATAAGATTGTATGGTACTTACGAATCACTCCATGCCTGAAGCGTTTGTATGCAAACAAGAAGCATGTAAAGCTTATGCTTTGACATTCTATGAGGAAGAGGGATGACGAAGTGATTAAACACGTTGCAGATGGTCGGCAGTGGAAAGCAATCAATGGCGAGTTCCCCCATTTTAGTGGAGATGATAGGAATGTCATGCTGGGCTATAGTGTGCATGGTCTGAGTCCCTTTAGTAACCAAAACAATGTCACAACACCTGGCCTATTGTTGTCTGCGTCTACAACCTTTCCCCATGGGTGTGCATGAAGAGAAAGTATCTACACACATGGTCATGCTAATTCAAGGGCCAAGCCAACTGGGTAGTGATCTAAACTTGTATCTGCAGCTACTAAAGGAGGAGCTAGAAATTTTATGGGCAGATGAGGGGTTGCGGACATATGAAGCTAAAACGGGTACACATTTCCCTATGAGAGTTGTGCTGCTCACGATGGTGCAGGACTATTCGACATACAGTTATAATTTGGGTCAGGTTTGCCACGAGAACTGCGCATTTGTTAGATGCATGGATGGAACTCATTCTCTATATCTGAAGGCTTCTCATAAAATAGTTTACATGGGGCATAGAAGATGGCTGAATAAAAATGATGAATGGAGAAACAGAGAAGATTTGTTTGATCAGACACATGAAAAGCGAGGGAAGCCACGCAACAGGAGTGGAATAGAAATCCTACAAATGCTAAACAACTGGGAAGAGTGTCAAGAGCCTGGAAAGAAACAAAAGAGAGTGTAGCCACTATTAAAAGTATGGAAAACACGGTGTCCATTCCGGGACTTGAAATATTGGAAGTGCCTCTCCACCTCTCCATGCCCCACTGTATCGATGGCATGCATAACATGAAGAATGTTTGTGAGATTTTGGTTTCTACCATTTTGAACATCCCAAACAAGACAAAAGATACAGGGAGATCAAGAAAAGACCTAGAATCACATCAAATTAGGCCGGATTTGTGGGCTGATGTGGAGGAAAGCAACATTGGTAAGGCTAAAAACGGTGTCAAAATTCAAACCCGCTTCCTACAGTCTGTCTCCAGAGGAGCTTGACAAGATATTCAACTGCCTTGCTAATGTTCGGGTAAGTTCCGGGCACTCATCAAACATACAGATATATTTGTCACGTGAGAAGAAAACTTTATCTGAGACGAAGTCACATGAATGTCATGTGATGATTACACAAATACCGCCGATTGCACTTAGTGGAATAATGGAATACCATGTCAGGAAGACACTCCAAGACCTTTTTAACTTCTTTGACGTCATCTCTCATAAATCGATCAGCCTGGAGCGTTGCAAGAAACTGCAAGAAGAGATTGTTGTCATACTATGTGAGCTTGATGTGTACTTCCCACCCTCATTTTTTGACATCATGGTGCATCTGCTTGTCCACGTTATCAGAGACATCATATACCTAGGACTAGTATTCCTCCACAATATCTTCCCTTTCAAAAGGTTAAGTGGGATACTCAAATGACACGTTCATAGCAGGTCACATCCAGACGGAAGCATCGTCTAGGGATTTGTAACAGCTGAGATTACCTCCTTTTGCATAGACTACCTTGAAGTCCACAAACCTTTGGGCATTCCCAAGAATAAGCACATATATAGGCTTAAGGGTGTAGGTCACAAGAAAAGGAGAATAATTGCATGTGACCTTCGATGATCCCAACCGAGCGCCCGACTTCATAAGAGCTCACACTGTGGTGTTACTACACATTAAGTGTATCAACCCATATGCTAGGAAGCACATGTTGCAGTTGAGAACTGAATACAAGAAACGTGGGATAAAACACTCCAATGAGAAACTAACAAATGAGCACAACAGAAAGTTTATGACTTGGTTCAAGACATACATGCGAGAACATTCATTGCTAGAAAATGATGACAGAGGTACTGAGCTATTCTCCTTGGCATCAGGACCCGAGTTGAATGTGTCCACATACCAAGCCTATGACATCAATGGATACACTTTCTATACGAAGGGCAAAGACAAGGTGAAAGGTGTGTACCAGAATTTAGGGGATACTACATGCATACACCAGTAATGAAAAGAACAAACACTATGAGAGAATATAAGAGATTTGGGAACTAAGGTACACCATACACTGATGTAGGGATATTCCCCATGTTCTGTGTTAGACGGGGGAAACAAGTACTTCAAGAAGACGACTATTTCACTAACATGGCTATACCACCATGAAGAGTCCATGAACGTGCTTGCAATAAGTGCCTTAAATGAGCCATGGGTACTGGCGAAGAGTGTGTCTCAATGCTTCTACATAAAAGAGCCAATCAAGCCTAGTCGTGTGGTCTACCCAAGAGGAAAGAGGAGTATCATTGGAATGGACAAAGTCAGTGACGAGGAGGACTATGAGCAATTCGACAACTACCCATTGAACAAGAAGGTGTCAAACATGTATCGAGAAGAAGAAGATCAACATTGCCAAATGACGACATTGCACCATGGTCAATACGGAGTCACAACAAGACAATAGTCCATACCAGGAAGACGATCACCAAAATTCATGTGAAGACCATCAGTAGAATCCATTAACAACTTATTTGTAATGCGTCATTATGTGAAGGTTAATTTGTAGTATAAAGACATATATATGCGTGCATGTGTGGATCGGATATATAATGGCCGTGTTTGTGATGAATATAACATTTTAAAAAAATTCCCAAAAAACATTAAAAAATTGTGATGGCGGGCGGGGGAGGGGGACTACCATGTCAAACATTTGCAGTGGCGGGCAGGCCGGAACGCCGGCCACATCGATTGCCTCCTCAAATCCCCCCTCTTACCTTACCGCGTGTTCCATTCAAGCCGTTCCCTCCTGCCCGAAATTGCCAGCAGCCACCACCGCGCCCCATTGACCTCACCTCGCCGGCGTGCTCGCCTCCTGCGCCGCCACCAACGCCCCTGCCGCATGCTCGCCTGCCGCGCTTGCACAACTAAGGAAGAGCCTAGGGCACCACCGTGGGGTCATCGTCGCGTGCCCACGCTCTAGCCCGACAATGCCGCCGCCCCCAGATCTCTTCCAACACCATCGCCGGTGTGCGCACTGTACTCTAACATCACTGCCACCTCTACCGCCAAGCCTTCTCCCACTGAGGTACATATATATTACGGCTGACCCATCTGCTTCAAGTAACATGAAAGAACATTATTTGAGCAACGCAAGGTTTTTGATGAAATGTCTACACCGTTTTATTTGCAGGAATTAATATGAGTGCCAATGTTCTGACAAAACATTGATTAATTTCTGTTTCGTCAAATTTCTAGCACTCAATCTGCCCTACTTTTAGCAAAGATCGTATTCGACAAATGGATCCCCACACCAGAGGATCATCTCAAGACGAACTCAACGACAAAAACCCTAACATTGATATGGCACCCGATGTCTACTATGCAAGTTCATTCTTGTAGACTCGTGTTGGGCCTCAAAGCGGAGAGTTTTGTAGGACATTAGCAATTTTCTCTCAAGTGGATGACCTAAGGTTTATCAATCAGTGGGAGGCATAGGATGAAGATGGTCTCTCTCGAACAAACCGGCAACCAAATAATAAAAAGTCTCTTGTGTCCCCAACACACCAAATACAATGGTAAATTGTATAGCTACACTAGTTCAACGAAGAGATGGTGATACAAGTGTAATATGGATAGTAGATATTGATTTTTGTAATAGGAACAATAAAAAATAGGAAGGTAGCAAGTAACAAAAATGAGCACATATGGTATTGCAATGCTTAAAAATGAGGCCTAGGATTCATACTTTCACTAGAACAATCTCTCAACAACGCTAATATAATTGGATCATATAACCATCCTTCAACGTGCGACGAAGAACATAAGAGGAAACTGTTTGTAGGGTATGAAACCAGCTCAAAGTTATCCTTTCCGATCGATCTATCCGAGAGTTCATACTAAAATAACCCCAAGTTATCCTTTCCGATTGATCTATCTAAGAGTTCGTACTAAAATAACAACATATGATACACATCAACCAACTCTAATGTCACCTAGATACTCCAATGTCACCACGAGTATTCGTGAGTTGATTATTCGATATGCATCAAACAATTTCAGATTCATAATACTCAATCCAACACAAAGAACCTCAAAGAGTGCCCCAAGATTTCTACCGGAGAAACAAGGACGAAAACGTGCATCAACCCCCATGCATAGATTACCCCAATGTCACCTTGGGATTCCATGAGTTGAGTGACAAAACATATATCAAGTGAATCAATATGATACCCCATTGTCACCGCGGGTATTCATAGCAAGACATACATCAATTGTTCTCAAATCCATAAAAGTATCCAATCCGATAAAAAAATCTCAAAGGGAAAACTTAATTCATCACAACAAGATAGAGAGGGGAAAACACCATATGATCCAATTATGTTAACAAAGCCCGCGACACATCAAGATCGTGCCAAATCATGAACACGTGAGAGAGAGAGAGAGAGAGAGAGATTAAACAGATAGCTACTGGTAAAAACCCTCAGCCCCGAGGATGGACTAGTCCCTCCTCATCATGGTGGCTGCCGGGGTGATGAAGATGGCTACCGATGATGATTTCACCCTCCGGCAGGGTGCTGAAACAGGGTCTAGATTGGATTTCTGTGACTACAGAGGCTTGCGGCAGCGAAACTTTTGATCTAGGGTTATTTCTATGGGTTTCTGTATTTATAGGGGTTTTTTGGCGTCGATCTGACGTCCAGATGGGCCACGAGGTGCCCACTACCCACCAGCCCACAACCAAGGGCTCTGGCACCCTGGTGGGTAGCGGACACCTCCTTCACGTTCTGGTCCTCTGACGAAGCTTTTAGTTCCTCTTTTATTCCAAAAAAATCTTTAAAAAGTTTCGTTGCATTTGGATAACTTTTATTTCTGTACAAAAAACAACACCACGGTAGTTCTGCTGAAAACATTGTCAGTTCGGGTTACTTCCATTGAAATCATACCAAAACCATATAGAATTGTAGTAAAAATGGCATGAATACTTCATAAATTATAGATACGTTGGAGACGTATTAGCATCCCCAAGATTAATTCCTACTCGTCCTCGAGTAGGTAAATGATAAAATAAATAATTTATGAAGCGTGAATGCTAGCATAGTGCATAAAGTTTTATCAATGATAATTTCAATAACTTCTCCTAGCATCATAAGAGCAACTCTTTCTCATAAAACTCATCATGATAAAGTAGCAAACAATTCACATGTTACGGTTCAAACAATGTTTTCTCTTGAAACATAACAACCTCTGTTCTTAGTCACCAAACTATTGCAATTCAAATTATTCTCAACAAAGTCTAAGTAAGAGCTCCACATACTCAATCATTGAGACGTCTCCGTTGTATCTATAATTTTTTATTGTTCCATGCCAACATTCTACAATTTTTACATACTTTTGGAATCTTTTTATACTATTTTTGGGACTAACATATTGATCCAGTGCCAGTGCCAGTTCTTGTTTGTTGCATGTTTTTTCACAGAAAATCCATATCAAACAGAGTCCAAACGCGATAAAAACTTCCGGAGATTTTACTTTGGAATATATGTAATTTTTGGGGAAAGAATCAACGCGAGACGATGCCTGAGGAGTCCATGAGGTAGGGGGCGCGCCCTGGGCCCTCGTGGACACTCCGTAAGGCGGTTATGCCCTTATTTTGCCGCAACAAAGCCAATATCCGGATAAAAATCCTGTCCAAAGTACAGCCCAATCGGAGTTACGGATCTCTAGGAATTTAAGAAACAGAGAAAGGGCAGAATAAGGAAGCGTAGAAACAGAAGGAAATAGAGAGAGAGAGAGAGAGATCCAATCTTGAAGGGTCTCTCGCCCCTCCGCTGCCACGGAGGCCATGGACCAGAGGGGAAACCCTTATACCATCTAGGGGGAAGGTCAAGGAAGAAGAAGAAGAGGGGAGGCTATCTCCCCGCTGGAACGCCGCCGGGGCCATCATCGTGCCGACGATCTACACCAACAACTTCACCGCCATCATCACCAACTCTCTCCCCCTCTATGCAGCGGTGTAACACCTCTTCTCCCCGCTGTAATCTCTACTTGAACATGGTGCTCAACGCTATATATTATTTCCCAATGATGTATGGCTATCCTATGATGTTTGAGTAGATCCGTTTTGTCCTATGGGTTAATTGATGATCGTGATTGGTTTGAGTTGCATGTTTTATTATTGGTGTTGTCCTATAGTGATGTCCCTGTCGCGCAAGCATGAGGGATTGCCGCTGTAGGGTTTGCAATATGTTCATGATTTACTTATGGTGGGTGGTGTGAGTGACATAAGCACAGACCCGAGTAAGTAGGTTGTTTGCGTATGGGAATAAAGAGGACTTGATACTTTAATGCTATGCTCGGGTTTTACCTTAATGATCTTTAGTAGTTGCAGATGCTTGCTAGAGTTCCAATCATAAGTGCATATGATCCAAGGAGATAAAGTATGTTAGCTTATGCCTCTCCCTCATATAAAATTGCAATAGTGATTACCGGTCTAGTTACCGATTGCCTAGGGACAAATAATATTCTCGTGACAAAAAGCTCTCTACTAAAACTAACTTAGTTGTGTCTTCATCTAAATAGCCCCTACTTTTTATTTGTGTGCTCTTTATTATCTTGCAGACCTATCCAACAACACCTACAAAGTACTTCTAGTTTCATACTTGTTCTAGGTAAAGCGAATGTTAAGCGTGCATAGAGTTGTATCGGTGGTCGATAGAACTTGAGGGAATATTTGTTCTACCTTTAGCTCCTAGTTGGGTTCGACACTCTTACTTATCGAAAGAGGCTACAACGGATCCCCTATACTTGTGCGTTATCAAGACCTTTTTCTGGCACCGTTGCCGCGAAGCAATAGCGTGGGTGAATATTCTCGTGTGGGCTTGTTTGCTTTATAACTAAGTAGTTTTTATTTTCTATTCTAAGTTGTTCTCTATCATTAGTTTTGGATATGGAACACGAAATACCAACAAAATTAGGTGTACTTGCTACTCATGGAGATGGGGAACCTCCTAAAACCCTTGATGCTCATTATGTGAATGATATTATGCACTACTTTAATAATCCGAGAAAACCACATTCAATTATATAATGGGATACACATCAGATAAACGTGAATACTTTAGGGATTACCGCTTGACTCAAAAAGGGAAACTATTATGGGATCAAATTCATATGTTGCATTGGTATGCTCGACAACTATGCTTGAGATATGATTATACTTGTTGCTCTAGGATGAAGGCTCCACACCTTCCCTTTTCATGCAGATTTAGTGATAATGAAACCTTGGCTTCTTATGCTAATGGTATATATGATTACTATGATGTGGAACGAATAGAAGACTTTGTTACTTTTAAGGGTGCTTATGAAATTGAATCTTTGTTTGAAAAGTATGAAGCTTTTGATGATGATGTTTATAGGCCTGAAAATTTTGCTATACTTAAATATTGCTATGAGAATTATGAATATAATGCGATATTGATGCGTTTATTGAGAAAGTCCTGCTGTCCAGGAAGAGACTAATATGTTGCAGGAATCTATGGAAGAAGAAAATGTTGAAATTGTGGGCTCATTGGATGAAAAAGATGATGAGGAGAGCGAAGAACAAAAGGAGGAAGAGCGGGTTAGCTACCCGTGCCCACCTTCTAATGAGAGTAACTCTTCAACTGATACATTGTTTAATTTTCCTTCATGCTTACCGAAGGATGATTGCTATGATCCCATTGATTCATTTGAAATACCCCTTTTTGATGAATTTGATGCTTGCTATGCTTGTGGACATGATGCCAATATGAATGATGCTTATGGAGATGAACTTGCTATAGTACCTTATGTTAAGAATGAAATTCTTTCTATTGTGCCCATGCATGATAGTCCTATCATCTTTTTGAATTCTCCCAATTACACTATATCGGAGAAGTTTGTGCTTATTAGGGATTATATTGATGGGTTGCCTTGTACTGTTGCACCTTGGGATCCAGGTGGATCCATTACTTGAGCACTATATGCCTAGCTTAATGGCTTTAAAGAAAGCGCTACCAGGGAGACAACCAGGAAGTTTTAGAGAGTCATATATTTCTATTGAGTGCTTTTATAAAGTTCAAAAATAAAATGATAAAGAGGGGAACCTAAACTTTGTCAAAAAGAAAAGTGAAAGTGAGAGAGACGAGCATTGTTAAAGTGGGAGCATGCCTTGAACTTTGTTCATGCCCATGGAAACTTTGTGAATCTTAATTACAGAAACTCTTCAACAAAATAATTATCCCCTTGTATAAATTCATTGTATTATGAAAATATTGTGCCAAGATTTGCCTTTAGGATCATTAGATTGCTTGTTTGGTTTGTGCGGTGTAAAAACAGAAACTTTGGCTGTAGTCCGTGATTTTACATTTTTTACTGGAAAGTCAAACGGTTCTGAATTTTTTTGCACAGTACTTCTATACAAATTGTTTATTTTGTCCTATTTTTTCAGAATTGTTGGAGTTACAGAAGTATATGGTAGATGTCCAGATTACTATAGACTGTCCTATTTAAGACAGATTCTGTTTTAGATGCATTGTTTTGCTCGTTTTGATGAAACTATTGATTTTATAGGTGGTATAAGCCATAGACAAGTTATAATACAGTAGCTACAATGCAAAGACAAAATATGAATGAGTTTGCAACAATACTTAAAGTGGTGATTTGTCTTATTATACTAACAGATCTCATGAGGGTTTTGTTAAGTTTTGTGTGATTGAAGTTTTCAAGTTTTGGGTGAGATCACGATGGATGATGGAATAAGGAGTAGCGAGAGCCTAAGCTTGGGGATGACTGAGACACCCCAAGGTAACATTCAAGGACTCCCAAGCAACTAAGCTTGTGGATGCCCCGGAAGGCATCCCCTCTTTCTTCTAACGATCATCGGTAATTTTACTTGGAGCTATATTTTTATTCGTCTCATGATATGCATAAATCTTGGAGCGTCGTGTGCTTTTTATTTTACTTTTAATAATGCACCATGCTGGTATGAGATAGTCCTTGGTTGGTTTATAGAATGCTCTTTAAACTTCACTTATATCTTTTGAGTATGGCTTTATAGAATGCTTCATGTGCTTCACTTATATCATTTGAAGTTTGGATTGCCTGCTTCCCTACACATAGAAAACCGCCATTTGTAGAATGCTCTTTTGCTTCACTTATATTTGTTAGAGCGTGGGCATATCTTTTGTAGAAAGAATTAAAATCTCTTGCTTCACTTATATCTAGTTAAAGAGATGAAAGGAATTGGTCATTCACATGGTTAGTCATAAAATCCTACATAAAACTTGTAGATCACTGAATATGATATGTTTGATTCCTTGCAATAGTTTTGCGATATAAAGATGATGATATTAGAGTTATGCTAGTGAGTAGTTGTGGATTGGTAGAAATACTTGTGTTGAGGTTTGTGATTCCCGAAGCATGCACGTATGGTGAACCGTTATGTGATTAAGTCAGAGCATGATTTATTTTTTGATTGTCTTCCTTATGAGTGGCGGTCGGGGACGAGCGATGGTATTTTCCTACCAATCTATCCCCCTAGGAGCATGCGCGTAGTACTTTGTTTCGATAGCTAATAGACTTTTGCAATAAGTATGTGAGTTCTTTATGACTAATATTGAGTCCATGCATTATACACACTCTCACCCTTCCACCATTGCTAGCCTCTTCGGTACCGTGCATTGCCCTTTCTCACCTCGAGAGTTGGTGCAAACTTTGCCGGTGCATCAAACCCCATGATACGATATGCTCTATCACACATAAGCCTCCTTATATCTTCCTCAAAACAGCCACCATACCTACCTATCATCGCATTTCCATAGCCATTCGGAGATATATTGCCATGCAACTTCCATCATCATCATATACATGACTTGAGCATTCATTATCATATTGCTTTGCATGATCGTAAGGTAGCTAGCATGATGTTCTTATGGCTTGTCCGTTTTTTGATGTCATTGCTACGCTAGATCATTGCACATCCCGGTACACCACCGGAGGCATTCATATAGAGGCATATTGTTCTAGATATCGAGTTGTAATATTGAGTTGTAAGTAAATAAAAGTGCGATGATCATAATTATTAGAGCATTGTCCCAGTGAGAAAAGGATGATGGAGACTATGATTCCCCCAGAAGTCGTGATGAGACTCTGGACTTAAAAAAACGAGGCCAAAGAAGCCGAAATAAAAAAAGAGGCCAAAGAAGACCACCAAAAAAACAAAAAAATGAGAGAAAAAGAGAGAAGCGGCAATGTTACTATCCTTTTACCACACTTGTGCTTCAGAGTAGCACCATGTTCTTCATATAGAGAGTCTCTTGAGTTATCACTTTCATATTCTAGTGGGAATTTTCATTATAGAACTTGGCTTGTATATTCGGATGATGGGCTTCCTCAAATGCCTGAGGTCTTCATGAGCAAGCAAGTTGGATGCACACCCACTTAGTATTTAGTTTGAGCTTTCATGTACTTATAGCTCTAGTGCATCCGTTGCTTGGCAATATCTACTCCCTTGCATCGATATCAATTGATGGGCATCTCCATAGCCCATTAATTTGCCTAGTTGATGTGAGACTTTCTCCCTTTTGGTCTTCTCCACACAACCACCACCATCATATTCTATTCCACCTATAGTGCTATATCCATGGCTCATGCTCATGTATTTCATGAACGTTGAAAAGGTTTGAGAACATCAAAAGTATGAAGCAATTGCTTGGCTTGTCATCGGGGTTGTGCATGATTTAAATATTTTGTGTGGTGAATATGGAGTGTAGCCAGACTATATGATTTTCTAGGGATAACTTTCTTTGGCCATGTTATTTTGAAAAGACATGATTGCTTTATTGGTATGCTTGAAGTATTATTGTCTTAATGTCAAATGATAGACTATTGCTTTGAATCACTCGTGTCTTAATATTCATGACATGATTAGATTACATGATCAAGATTATGCTAGGTAGCATCCACATCGAAAATTATCTTTTTTGTCATTTACCTACTCGAGACGATCAAGAATTAAGCTTGGGGATGTTGATACGTCTCTGTCGTTTCTATAATTTTTGATTGTTCCATGACAATATTCTACAACTTTTACATACTTTTGGCAACTTTTTATACTATTTTTGGGACTAACATATTGATCCAGTGCCTAGTGCTAGTTCCCGTTTGTTGCATGTTTTTTGTGTCGCAGAAAATCCATATCAAACGGAGTCCAAACGCGATAAAAACTTATGGAGATTTTTCATGGAATATATGTGATTTTTGGGAAAAAGAATCAACGCGAGACAATGCCCGAGGAGTCCACGAGGCAGGGGGCACGCCCCAGGGGGTAGGGCGCGCCCTGGGCCCTCGTGGACACTCCAAAAGGCAGTTGGTGCCCTTCTTTCACCGCAAGAAAGACAATATCCGGATAAAAATTGTATCCAAATTACATCCCAATCGGAGTTACGGATCTCCGGGATTTTAAGAAACGGTGAAAGGGCAGAATCAGGGAGCGTAGAAACAGAAGGAAACACACACACACATAGAGAGAGAGAGCCAATCTTGGAGGGGCTCTCACCCCTTCGCCGCCATGGAGGCCATGGACCAGAGGGGAAACCCTTCTCCCATCTAGGGGGGAAGGTCAAGGAAGAAGAAGAAGAAGAAGAAGAAGAAGAAGTAGAAGAAGAAGAAGAAGAAGAAGAAGAAGAAGAAGAAGAGGGAGAGTCCCCCTCTCTCCAGGTGACGCCGGAACTTCACCGGGGCCATCATCATGCCGACGAGCTACACCAACAACTTCACCATCGTCATCACCAACTCTCTCCTCCTCTATGCAGTGGTGTAACACCTCTTCTCCCTGCTGTAATCTCTACTTGAACATGGTGCTCAACGCTATATATTATTTCCCAATGATGTATGGCTATCCTATGATGTTTGAGTAGATCTGTTTTGTCCTATGGGTTAATTGATGATCGTGATTGGTTTGAGTTGCATGTTTTATTATTTGTGTTGTCCTATAGTGCTCTCCGTGTCGCACAAGCATGAGGGATCCCTGCTGTAGGGTTCGCAATATGTTCATGATTTGCTTATGGTGGGTGGCGTGAATGATAGAAGCACAGACCCGAGTAAGTAGGTTGTTTGCGTATGGGAATAAAGAGGACTTGAGACTTTAATGCTATGGTTGGGTTTTACCTAATGATCTTTAGTAGTAGCGGATGCTTGCTAGAGTTCCAATCATAAGTGCATATGATCCAAGGAGAGAAAGTATGTTAACTTATGCCTCTCCCTCATATAAAATTGCAATCTAGACCAATCTAGATCGGAAGTTCCGCCGCTGCAAGTCTCTGTATCCATGAAAACCAATCTAGACCCCTTTCCGGCACCCTGCCGGAGGGGAAGATCATCACCGATGGCCATCTTCATCATCCTGACGGCCACCACGATAAGGAGGGAGTAGTCCACCCTCAGGGCTAAGGGTTTGTACTAGTAGCTATGTGTTTAATATCTCTTTCTCTCTCTCTCTCTCTCTCTCCCTCTTTCCCTCTCTCATGTTCTTGAGATGTGATGATCTTGATGTATCATAGGCTTTGTTAATATAATCGGATCATATGGTGTTCTCCCCTCTATATCTTGTTGTGATGAATTGAGTTTTTCCCTTTGAGATTTTGTTTTTATCGGATTGAATACTTTTATGGATTTGAGAGCACTTGATACATGTCTTGCATATGAATAATTGTGGTGACAATGGGGTATCATATTGATTCACTTGATATGTGTTTTGGCATTCAACTCGCGGATTCCCGCGGTGACATTGGGGGTAATCTATGCATAGGGGTTGATGCACGTTCTTGTCTTTTGTTTCTCCAGTAGAAATCTTGGGGCACTCTTTGAGGTTCTTTGTGTTGGATTGAGTATTATGAATCTGAAATTATTTCTTGTTATTTTAGTACGAACTCTTAGATAGATCGATCAGAAAGAATAGCTTCGAGGTGGTTTCGTACCCTACAAACGATTTCTTCTTATGTTCTCTGCTAGATAGGAACTTTGGAGTGATTCTTCATTGCACGTTGAGGGATGGTTATATAATCCAATTATATTAGCTTTGCTGAGAGATTGCACTAGCGAAAGTACGGAACCTAGGCCTCATTTTCAAGCATTGCAATACCGTTTTTGTGCCCGTTTACAATTTGCTACCTTGCTATTTTTATTCAGATTATAAAAATATATTTCTACCATCAATATTACACTTTTATCACCATCTCTTTGTTGAACTAGTGCACATATACAATTTTCCATTGTATTGGGTGTGTTGGGGACACAAGAGATTTCTTGTATTTGGTTTAGGGTTGTTCGAGAGAGACCATCTTCATCCTACACCTCCCACAGATTGATAAACCTTAGGTCATCCACTTGAGGGAAAATTGCTACTGTCCTACAAAACTCTGCATTTGGAGGCCCAACACGAGTCTACAAGAATAAAGTTGCATAGTAGACATCAAGCTCTTTTCTAGCACCTTTGCCGGAGAGGTGAGTGCTTGAAGATATATCTTTAGATCTTGGAATTGAATCTTTTAGTTTCTTATTTTATCACTAGTTTGGTTCGTAAAAAGAAAACTACAAAAAATGGAATTGAGGTTGCATCATATTGTTCATCTTTATACTGTCTTTCATGAAAATGATGGAAAGGAAAATTGTTCTCAATTGATAGAAGAAAAATTCTATAAATATTTGGCAAAAAATATTTGAATGATGAGCATGATTGCAATATAGTTGGGATGAATTCTTTGAATATCCATGATGCTAATGATATGCAAAGCCATAAGCTTGGGGTTGCTATATTTGATGAAGATGATATTTTTAGTCCCCCAAGATTTGTATAGTGCAAATTTTTTATAATGATTGCATGCCTCCTATTTATGATGATTATATTGATGAAAGTGGGTTTGGAAGAGTGTCAACTCTAGGTAATGATCCCACTATTTTGGAGGGTGTTGAATCTTGTTACAATATTGAAAAAAGTAGATTTGGAGAGGTCATGACTTTATTTAGTGATGAATCCACTATTTTGGAAGAGGTTTCAATTGACTATGACAAAAAAGTTGCTATCTATGATGATTATGGTGATGACATGTACACTATATTCAGTAATGATAACCGTGAAACTTGTCATCATGATTTTAATATTCAATCACATGATAGTTATTTTGTTGAATTTGCTCCCACCTCTATTGAGGAGAAGAAATTTGCTTATGTGGAGAGTAATAAGTTTTCTATGATTTTGTGTAATGAATAGAATGCTTTATGTGATGGTTGTATTGTGGAATTTCTTCATGATGCTACTAAAAATTATTATGAGGGAGGAACTTCTACTTGTAGGAATCGCAATAAGATCAAGTTTCCTCTCTATGTGTTGAAAGTTTTGAAGTTATGCTTGTTTTGCCTTCCTATGCTAGTTGATTCTTGTTCCCAAAAATTGTTTTCTTACAAAATCTCTATGCATAGGAAGTGGGTTGGGCTTAAATTTTCTTGGCATATGTTTCATGATGCTCTTGTTATGTTTCAATTCTTATCTTTTATGCGGGCATCATTGAACTCATCATGCCTAGGCTAAAGGCATTAAAGAAAAGCGCTTGTTGGGAGACAACCCAACACTTTTTCCTACTGTTTTTGTGTGTTCACATGATTATGCTACTGATTAATCATGTTTTATTGCTTTTGTTTCAATAAAGTGCCAAGTAAAGCCTTTGGGATAGTGTGGATGATAGTTGACTTGAATCTGTGCAGAAACAGAAACTTTTGCACTCAGTCCAGGAATTTTGAAAATTCACTGGAACGCGATTTTGATCTGAATTTGTTATAGGTGATAGATATACAAATTCCCTAGGCTGTCCTAATTTTTTAGAATTTTTGGAGTAGCAGAAGCATGATTGTTTTTCCAAATTACTACAGACTTTTCTGTTTTTGACAGATTCTATTTTCAATGCAAAGTTTGCTTGTTTTATAGTTTCTATGGCTTATATTGCTCAATATAAATTGTAGAAATGATATTATACAGTATGAATTGTGTGGAAATAATTATGAATCTTGTCTTTGACAGTACCAAAGTGAAATGGTTTGCTCTTTATCATACTAACCTATCTCACGAAGTTCCGTTAAGTTTTGTGTGATTGAAGTTTTCAAGTTTTGGGTGAGATATCGATATGAGGAGAATAAGGAGTGTAAAGACCCGGAAGACATCCCCTCTTTCGTCTTCAACATTATCGGTAACCTCACTTGGAGCTATGTTTTCATTCGTCACATGATATGTGTTTTGCTTGGAGCGTTAATTTATTTTGTTATGATTTGCTTACTATTTTTTAGAATAATGTTTTGCATTTTTTATTTGAATAAAATTTTCAAGTATAGCCTTTGCCATGCTTTTGTTGCAAGTATATGAGTTGCTGTTTCAAAAATAGAAAGTTTATCGATGTTGTAAAAATTCCCTAGAAAAGTAAGAATGTGATAAAATGTTGAATATTTTTGTATAATAAGATATTATAAATTTTCTACAGTGTGGTAACTTTTTATAATTTTGGAGTTAAGGAAGTATGATGAATCTTGCATTCTTTACAGACTCTACTGTTTTGGCAGATTGCTGTTATGTGTGCATATGTTTGCTTGTTTAATGATTCTATTTGAGGATAGCAGTATTAAATATGCAGAAGCGTTTAGTATACAATGTTGAATAATAATTTTAGTGATTTGCTACAGTAGAGAATGATTAGGTTCTTGCATTAGTTTATACTAGCTTATCTCACGAGTTCTTGTTGAGTTTTTGTGGCTGAAGCTTTTGAGATTTAGGAAAACTATGATATGATAGGAATTAAGGAGACACAAAAGCTCAAGCTTGGGGATGTCCAAGGCATCCCAAGATAATATTTCAAGAATTCTCAAGCATCTAATCTCTTGGTATGCCCCGGTAGGCATCCCAGCTTTCTTCTTCAACAATTAAAGGTTAGTCTTGGTTGAGCCTAAGTATTTGCTTCTTCACATGATGTGTGCTATTCTTAGAATGTCATTTTTATTATTTTTTGCTTTATGTTTTAACAAATTACTTAGATCTGGAAGTTTTTAAATAAGAGAGAGTCCTCACAAAGCTACCTATTCACTTAACTACTCGCTTGATCTTCACTTATATCTTTTTGGAGTAGCTTGTCATTTACTTTCGTGCTTCACTTATATCCTATGAGTAAGTTGTTCAATAAATTGAATGTCATGAAGTTTAAATCATATCATGCCTAGTGGTAGCTTCACATTGGGTTTAGAAAGTGAAATCTTTTGAGGCTTGACAATCACAATATTGGTCATACAACAATTCATGAATGATTAGTATAAGGAAGAGAACTTTCACATGCAAATACACTATCTTGGAAATATTTTGTGATTGTGAGCCCCCATCAAAATATTATATACCAAAATTGTTGACATTGGACAAGGAAGACAATGTAATGATTTATGTTTGTTCATATTCACATAGAAGTTATATTGTCATAGATCCCTCAACATGTGGTGCTTGCCCCCCCCCTCTTTGCTAGCTAAAAATTCTGCACCAAGTAGAGATATTACTTGTGCATCCAAAAAACCCTCAAACCCAAATCTTATTTTCAAGAGTCCACCGTATCTACCTAAGGATTGAGCAAGATCCTTCAATTAAGTTGTCATCGGTGCATTAAGGCAATAAAAATTGCTTCTAAAAGTGTTAGATCATTTAGTGTAAGAGAAAAGCGAGCGTTGTACGAACTTGTGATGGCAAAGAATAAAAGCGAGAGACTGCATAATAAAGGTTGCTATGATGAGGGGTAATATAACGTCACGTTCTTTTGCACTAAGGTGTTGAACATACAAACAAATAAGCGCATGTCAACCTCAACTTCCCTCTGCGAAGGGCCTATCTTTTACTTTTATGTATTTACTTTCATGCGAGAGTCAAATTTTTTCTCTCTATTCCTTTTTATTTTTCTCCTTTGGCAAGTATCATGTGGTGAGCAAAGATCTAGGCACTATTTCCAGTTGAATATGGGTAGCATGGGTTATTATTGTTGACATCACCCTTGAGTTGAATACATTGGGAGGCGAAACTATGATCCCCTATCTTTCTATGTGTCCGGTTGAAATGTTTTGCTCATGTGTATGTGGTGAGTGTTAGCAATCATAGAAGACTATACGATGGTTTAGTATGTGGAGATCTTACTTAAAATCTGTTGAATAAGTTGAATTACAATTGCTTCGTGACTTAGAACATAGGTTGTTGAGTTTCAAGAGAATTCGTTGTTTGAACCTTAACATGTGAATTGGTTGCTACTTTGTCATGATGAGTTTTATGAGAAAGAATTGCTGTTATGATGCTAGGAAAAGTGATTGAAATTGTCATTGATCAAACTTGTGCACTTTGCTACCATTCACACTTCATAAATTATTTATTTTATCATTTACCTACTCGAGGACGAGTAGGAATTAAGCTTGGGGATGCTGATACATCTCCAATGTATTTATGATTTATGAAGTATCCATGCTAATATATTATCATTCTTGGATGTTTTACAATCATTTTATAACAACTTTATATCATTTTTGGGACTAACCTATTGACCCAGTGCCTAGTGCCAGTTGCTGTTTTTGCTTGTTTTTTACGTCACAGGAAATCAATATCAAACGGAGTCCAAACACCGGGAAACTTTTTGTCGATTTTTTATGGACCATAAGACATCCAAATGGCCAGAGCAGCACCTGGGGGGTGCCCTGAGGGGGCACAACCCACCAGGGCGCACCTGGGGTTCCAAGCGCACCCAGGTGAGTTGTGGCCACCTCGGTGGCCTCCCGCACCCCTTCTTCGCCTTATAAATTCCCAAATATTCCAAAAACCCTCGGGGTAACTCTAGATCAGAAGTTCCGCCGCCGCAAGTCTCTGTATCCATGAAAACCAATCTAGACCCCTTTTCGGCACCCTGCCGGAGGGGAAGATCATCACCAGTGGCCATCTTCATCATCCTGGTGGACACCACGATGAGGAGGGAGTAGTCCACCCTCAGGGCTGAGGGTTTGTACTAGTAGCTATGTGTTTAATATCTCTTTCTCTTTCTCTCTCTCTCTCTCACTCACTCACTCTCCCTCTTTCCCTCTCTCGTGTTCTTGAGATGTCATGATCTTGATGTATCATAGGGTTTGTTAATATAGTCGGATCGTATGGTGTTTTCCCCTCTCTATCTTGTTGTGATGAATTGAGTTTTTCCCTTTGAGATTTTGTTTTTATCAGATTGAATACTTTTATGGATTTGAGAGTACTTGATATATGTCTTGCATATGAATACTCGTGGTGCCAATGGGGTATCATATTGATTCACTTGATATGCGTTTTGGCATTCAACTCGCGGATTCCTGCGGTGACATTGGGGTAATCTATGCATAGGAGTTGATGCACGTTCTCATCTTTTGTTTCTCCGGTAGAAATCTTGAAGCACTCTTTGAGGTTCTTTGTGTTGGATTGAATATTATGAATCTGAAATAATTTGGTGTTATTTTAGTACGAACTCTTGGATAGATCGATCGGAAAGAATAGCTTCGAGGTGGTTTCGTACCCTACAAACGATTTCTTCTTAGGTTCTCCACTATATAGCAACTTTGGAGTGATTCTTCGTTGCATGTCGAGGGATAGTTATATGATCCAATTATATTAGCATTGCTGAGAGATTGCACTAGCGAAAGTACAGACCCTAGGCCTCATTTTCAACCATTGCAATGCCGTTTTTGTGCCCGTTTAGTATTTTCTACCTTGCTTTATTTATTTATTCAGATTATAAAAATATATTTCTACCATCAATATTACACTTTTATCACCATCTCTTCGCCGAACTAGTGCACCTATACAATTTGCCATTGTATTGGGTGTGTTGGGGACACAAGAGATTTCTTGTATTTGGTTGCAGGGTTGTTCGAGAGAGACCATCTTCATCCTACATATCCCATGGATTGATAAACCTTAGGTCATCCACTTGAGGGAAAATTTCTACTGTCCTAGAAAACTCTGCGCTTGGAGGCCCAACCCGAGTCTACAAGAATAAAGTTACGTAGTAGACATCAGTGACTAGTAGTGTTGATTACATCATGTAGTTGATTACTATATGGTTTATTTGGTGGAAGATTATATGTTCAGATCCATTATGATATTTAATTCCCCTCTGATCTTGAGCATGATTATCATTTGTGAGTACTTACTTTTGTTCTTGAGGTCACGGGAGAAATCAAGTTGCAAGTAATCATGTGAACTTGATGTGTGTACGATATTGTGATAGTATGTATGTTGTGATTTCCTTAGTGGTGCCATGTGAACGTCGACTACATGACACTTCACCATATTTGGGCCTAAGGGAATGCATTGTGGAGTAGTTATTAGATGATGGGTTGCGAGAGTGACAGAAGCTTAAACCCTAGTTTATGCGCTATTCCATAAGGGACCGATTGGATCCAAAAGTTTAATGCTATGGTTAGAATTTATTCTTAATACTTTTCTCGTAGTTGCGGACGCTTGCAGGAGGGTTAATCATAAGTAGGACGTTTGTTCAAGTAATAACAGCACCTAAACACCGGTCCACCCACATTTCAAATTATCAAAGTAGCGAACACGAATCGAATCAACATGATGAAAGTGACTAGATGAAATTCCCGTGTACCCTCAAGAACGCTTTGCTTATTATAAGAGACAGTTTTGGCCTATCCTTTGCCTCAAAAGGACTAGGCTACCTTGCTCCACTTTTTCTATTATTATCATTACTTGCTCGTTACAAATTATCTTGCTATCAAACTACTCTGTTACTTACAACTTCAGCACTTGCAGACATTATCTTGCTGAAAACCACTTGTCATTTCCTTCTGCTCCTCGTTGGGTTCGACACTCTTACTTATCGAAAAGAGCTACAATTGATCCCCTATACTTGTGGGTCATCAAGGCTATTTTCTAGCGCCGTTTCCAGGGAGTGAAGCGCCTTTAGTAAGTGGAATTTTGTAAGGAAACATTTATATCGTGTGCTGAAATTTACTGTCACTTGTTACTGTGGAAAACAATCCTTTGAGGGGCTTGTTCGGGGTATTTTCAGCTCGACCGGATTAACAATTAGCTACCCCTCAACCTACTGCACCTACTAAAAATATTGAATATGAAATTCCTTCGGGTATGATAGAACAACTGTTAGCTAATCCTTATGCAGGAGATGGAACCGAACATCCTGATATGCACTTGATATATGTGGAACAAATTTTGTGGATTGTTTAAGCTTGCAGGTTTACCCGGAAATGATTTTAAGAAGAAGGTTTTCCCTTTATCTTTGAAGGGAAAAGCATTGGCATGGTATAGGCTATACGATGATATTGGATCTTGGAATTGTAATCGATTGAAATTGGAGTTCCACAATTTTTTTACCCTATGCATCTAGTTCATCGTGATCGGAATTACATATATAATTTTTGGCCTCGTGAAGGAGAAAGTATCACTCTAACTTGGGGGAGGCTTTAGTCAATGTTATATTCAGGCCCCAATCATTAGCTCTCAAGAGAAATTATTATCTAGAATTTGTATGCTCGGCTTTCTCATAATGATCGATCCATGCTTGATACTTCTTGTGCTGGTTCTTTTATGAAGAAGACTATTGAATTCCGGTGGGATCTTTTGGAAAGAATTAAACGCAACTCTAAATATTGGGAGCTCAACAAAGGTAAAGAGTCAAGTATTAATCTTAAGTATGACTGTGTTAAATCTTTTATGAATACCAGTGCTCAAAAGTTTAGCACTAAATATGGACTTGACTCTGAGATAGTAGCTTCCTTTTGTGAATCATTTGCTACTCATGTTGATCTCCCTAAAGAGAAGTTGTTTAAATATCGCCCACCTATTAAAGAGGAAATTAAGGAACCAATACTTGCTAAAGAAGAAACTATACTTTATAATGTTGATCTAGTTGTTCCTACTGCTTATATTGAGAAACCACCTTTCCCTGTTAGGATAAAGGAACATGCTAAAGTTTCAACTGTGGTCAACAAGAGTTATATCAGAACACCTAAACCTAATGAACAATTTAAAGTATAACCTAGTGTTGCTATGGTTAAAGATCTCTTGGAAGAAAATGTAGATGGGCATGTTATTTACTTCTGTGAAGAAGCTGCTATAATGGCCAAACCTGATAAAAAGGGTAAACATAGACCTGTTGTTGGCATGCCCTTTGTCTTAGTTAAAATAGGAGATCACTATTAACATGGTTTATGTGACATAGGTGCTAGCGTGAGTGCTATTCCTTATTCCTTATATCAAGAAATTATGAATGACATAGCACCCGCAGAGATAGAAGAGATAGATGTTACTATTAAACTTTCTAACAGAGACACTATATCACCAATTGGGATTGTTAGATATGTTGAAGTTTTGTGTGGGAAAATAAAATGCCCTAGTGATTTTCTTGTTCTTGGTTCCCCACAAGATGACTTTTGTCCCATTATCTTTGGTAGACCTTTCTTGAACACCGTTAATGCTAAGATAGATTGTGAGAAACAAACTATCGGTGTTAGTTTTGGTGATGAGCCTCATGAGTTTAATTTTTACAAGTTTAGTAGAAATCTTCATGAAAAAGAATTTCCTAGTAAGGATGAAATAATTGGTCTTGCTTCTATTGATGTGCCTCCTACTGATCCACTGGAACAATATTTGCTAGACCATGAAAACGATTTACATATGCATTAAAGAAATGAAATAGATAAGGTTTTCTTTGAACAACGTCCTCTGCTTAAACACAATTTGCCTATTGAAAATCTGGGAGGTCCTCCTCCACCTAAAGGTGATCCTGTGTTTGAATTAAAACAATTGCCAGACACTTTGAAATATGCTCATCCTGATGAAAAGAAGATATATCCTGTTATTATTAGTGTAACCTTCCAGAACATGAAGAATAAAGATTACTGAAAGTTCTAAGGAAGCACCGAGCTACTATTGGATATACTCTTGATGATTTAAAGGGCATTAGTCCCACTCCATGTCAGCACAAGATTCATATGGAACCTGATGCTAAATCCGTTGTTGATCACTAACGTCGGTTAAATCCGAAGATGAAAGAAGTGGTAAGAATGAAAATATTAAAACTTCTGGAGCAGGTATAATCTATCCTATAGTTGATAGTACATGGGCAAGTCATGTTCATTGTGTTCCTAAGAAAGGAGGTATTACTGTTGTTCCTAATGATAATAATGAACTTATTCCACAAATAATTGTTATAGGCTATAGAATGGTAATTGATTTTAGAAAATTAAACAAAACAACTAGAAAAGATCATTACCCTCTGCCTTTTATTGATCAAATGCTAGAAAGATTATATAAGCACACACATTTTTGCTTCCTTGATGGATATTCTGGTTTTTGACAAATAAATGTTTCTCAACTTGATCAAGAAAAGACCACTTTCACTTGTCGCTTTGGAACTTATGCTTATAGACGTATGCCCTTTAGTTTATGCAATGCACCTGCTACATTTCAAAGATGTATGACTGCCATATTCCCTGACTTATGTGAAAAGATTGTTGAGGTTTCCATGGATGACTTCTCTGTTTACAGAAAGTATTTGATGATTGTTTAAGCAATCTTGATCGAGTTTTGAAGAGATGTGAACAAATAAATCTTGTCTTGAATTGGGAGAAGTGCCACTTTATGGTTAATGAAGGTATTGTCTTGGGTCATAAAATTTCTGAAAGACGTATTGAAGTGGACAAAGCTAAGGTTGATGCAATTGAGAAAATGCCATGTCCTAAAGATATCAAAGGTATTCATAGTTTTCTAGGTCATGCCGGTTTCTATAGGAGATTTATCAAAGACTTTTCTACAATTTCTAGGGCTCTTACAAACCTTGCAAAAGGATGTTCCTTTTGTTTTTGATGATGATTGTTTAGAAGCCTTCGAAACACTCAAGAAAGCCTTAATTTCTGCACCTATTGTACAAACTCCTGATTGGAATTTGCATTTTGAAATTATGTGTGATGCTAGTGATTATGCTGTTGGTGCTGTTTTAGGACAAAGAGTTGATAAGAAACTGAATGTTATTCATTATGGTAGTATAACTCTAGACAGTGCTCAACGAAATTATGCTACTACTGAAAAAGAATTCCTAGCCGTGGTGTTTGCTTGTGATAAATTTAGATCTTATATTGTTGATTCAAAAGTAATTGTTCACACCGATCATGCTGCTATAAAATATCTTACGAAAAAGAAAGATGCCAAACCTAGACTTACTCGATGGGTTCTCTTGCTACAAGAATTTGATTTACATATCATTGCACTACAAAAAAAAGACACATCCGTGACATTTTGGGCCGAACGAATTTTTTTTCTGTCATACATATGACACTTCTATGATGATAATTGTGACAAAACCCGGTATCATCATAGATGTGGTGGGCTCCTACTTCTATGACAAAAAATCATGACAGAAAATGGGATTTTTTTCCTGGGCGGGCCGGAGACGCAGCTGCATGACATTCTTTGCGCCATCCATGACGGAAAAACTATGGTAGAAGCGAGGGCGAGGAAAATTTCGGGGAGTTCCCGGTTATGATGGGAGGTCGGGGCCGAGCGATGCGAGTTTCTCTCGTACACGTACGCGCGTGTGTGCGAGGCGTTGGCTCTAACTGAACCCAAGCGAGGCGTTGGGCTCTAACTGAACCGGAGCGATTGCACTGCAGGCTACGCGTTACTGAACCCAAGCGATCGATCGATGGCTGTTAACTGAACCCGATCGAGCGATTCCTTCGCTACTGCTGTTAACTGAAGCCGATCGATGCTGCCTCTGGGATGAACAGTGAGTGTTGCAGGGGGGGCGTTGGATGAACAGTGAGCGGTGGCGTTGCCTCTGGATGAACATGACCCCGTGGTGTCGAGGGCTAGATGAATAGTAGACGGTGGAGGGGTGCCCGTGGAGGGGTGGTTGAACAGTAGCCGGTGGAGTAGCGCACAGTGGAGGCTAGATGAACAGGAGCCCGTGGAGGCTGGAGGAGGTCGACGGTAGCCCGTGGAGGCTGGAGGAGGTCGACGGTGGAGATGAACAGTATCCCATGGAGTCCCATTTTGCGGTACGCCACACCCGTCCCAATGAACAGGACCCTCGTTTCGACCGTAGCGCTCCAACACAAGTCCGTTTCGTCCGTTTTGCGGTACGCCACACCCCTCCCGATCAACAGGACCCCCGTTTCGACCATAGGAGGTCCGTTTCCTCTGTTTTGCGGTACACCACACCCCTCCCGATCAACATGACCCCCGTTTCGACCGTAGGAGGTCCGTTTCGTCCGTTTTGCGGTACGCCACACCCCTCCCGATCAACAAGACCCCCGTTTCGACCGTAGGAGGTCCATTTCCTCCGTTTTGCGGTACGCCAGACCCCTCCCGATGAACATGATCCCATTTCGAACATGGTCGGTCGAACACAAGGCCGTTTCCTCCATTGTGCAGTACGCCAGGCCTCGTTTACATTGCATGTTCCGTCCAAGCCCTCCCGATGAACACGACCACACATTCCATTCCGACCCAGCCGGTTGGCTCCCACGCGTTCCGTTGCCTCCCGATGAACATGACGCATTCCATTGCCTCCCCATGAACACGACGCATTCCGTTGCCTCCCCATGAACACGATGACAACGTTGTTTCTCCGTTCCGACCCAGCCATGTACATGAGCCCTGGCCATACGTATGCGCGAGTAGGCGTTCGAGACCCTGCCCGTATGTACACATACGTGGCCGTATTTTCTTTCTTGCACACTAGCCGATGTACGTACGTGTACATGCTACGTGCGTGCCTCTACTACAACACATACGCGCCTCTACTATGACACGTGCGCGCCTCTACATCGACACGTGCGCGCCTCTACATCGACCAGTATATATGTACATACACGTTCGCGACCAGAATGACAACACTACGTACGCTTCGACCAGGTGGCTCCCGAGTGTGAGGCACTTCCTTGCGTGCGAAGATGTAGCTGGTGGGTCCCAGTAGTCAAGGGGCGAATCATTTTTTTGCCCGCACGCACTTCCTTGCGTGCGAAGATGTAGCTGGTGGGTCCCAGCAGTCAGGGGGAAACTTTTTTTCGCGACATACGGTGGCCCGTCTGGTGGGTCCCCGCTGTCAGGTGGAGGAATAATTATTTTGCGCGTAATAAGGAGGCACTTCCTTGCTGCGGCCATGGACCCAGCTGTCAGCCTCTCCACGTACAGTCCACGTTCGATGGAAGTCGTTCCTTGAACACGTTGACCACGCCGCGCCGAGACCACCAGGATGGTGGACGACGGCGAGGCCTAGGAAGGGGACGACGTGGAGCCAGGGAAGACGTGGCAGTGGATGCCTAGGCGTACAGGAGTACGAGGGTTCACTGGTTCGCTGCGGTGTGAGGCTGCCGTCACCGCAGAATAACCAGAGGTGTGGGTGAGCAGAGGGATGGCCTAGCCAGCGGTGGGAGTAGTAGGGGGCGGTGAGGCCTCCGCCGCATCGCAGCCGGCCATGGGAGGCAGGAGCACGAGGCACGACCGGCGCTGGTTTGGGCAGCTGGAGCAAGAAGACCAGAGGTTGAAGAAGCACTACGGCCGTTGGATGGACATCGTACGGTCACTGGAGCTAGAATCGTGCATATTGACTAAGTTGACAAAGCCCTCCGTCCCCGTCAACTTAGTAGGCCCACAAGTCAGCCTGCCACTATACTGGGTCCCAGTTAACAGGGGGAGTATTCATTTTTTTGTGCATAATAAGGAGGCACTTCCTTGCATGCGAAGATATAGCTAGTGGTCTGAGATGTCAGCGGCGGTAACGTTTTTTTTCATGAAATACAGAGGCCCTTTTTGTGGGTCCCTGATGTCAGGTGGAGGAATCATTATCTTGCGCGTAATAAGGAGGCATTTCCTTGTGTCCGGCCGTGGACCCAGCTGTCGGCCTCTCCACGTATAGTCCACTTCAGATGCATGTCAGTCGTTGACCACGTTGACCAGGCCGCACCGAGAGCACTAGGGTGGTGGACCACAGTGAGTCCTAGGAAGGGAACAACACGGAGGCAGGGAAGACTCGGTAGTTGTTTCCCACGCGGAGGGGAGTACGACTGTACGAGGGTTTACTGGTTCGTCTGCCGTCGCCGGAGAATAACAGCAGGTGTGGGTGAGTAGAGGGATGGATAGGCCAGCGATGGGAGTACGGTGGGGTGGTGAGGCCTGCACGGCAGCACAGCCGGCCGCGGGGAGGAGGGAGCAGGTAGTCCCGTCGGCGCTTGTTTGAGTGGCTGGAGCAGGAAGAGTAGAGAATGAAGAAGCACGACGGCCGTTGGATGGACATCCAACAGTCACTGCTTGTGCGTCAACCTTTTTTATAGGAAAGCCTCAAATCTGTGGAAAACAGCATACAACCCATCTGCCATTATTTCTAATAACTTACAACCCATTTGCTAATTCTTAAGGTTTTTTTTGGAGCCCATATTCTTTTTGTTAGCATTACAGCCCATATTGTGGCCACGGTTAAAAAATTATACGAAATTTTGCATATTTCGGTGCGGTCCGAACTGTTTTTAATCCCGAAATTTCGACTCACATTCAAACTGATTTTAAAAATAAATGTATATCAATATAAAATCCAACAAATTCTCCACACATAAAAATTAATGTAATTTAAAATCTCGAAATGAAAAAAAGATATTTGAAACTAATTGCCGGTTTGATGTGTTTTAAAAATGTACATCCCATTTCTCATTACTGATAGGCCATTTTCTCGGCTAGCCGAATGAAAGCTCTCCTCATCTTGAAAGATTTGCAGCCCAACATGCCTGATAAAGCGAATTACTTGGCAAATCACAAAAAAACTGGGCTGTGGCCGTGGACCCAGCTGTCAGCCTCTCCACGTACAGTACTCTTCCGATGGAAGTTCTTCCTTGACCACGTTGACCATGCCGCACGGAGAGCAGCACGGCGGTGGACGACAGCGAGGCCTAGGAAGGGGACGACACGGAGCCGGGGAAGACGCGGCAGTGGAAGCCCGCGCGGAGAGCAGTACGAGGGTTCACTGGTTCGGCTGCGGTGTGAGGCTACCGTCGCTGCAGGGCCTGGACAGTGGTGGGAATAGTAGGGGGCGGTGAGGCCTCTGCGGCAGCACAGCCGTCCACGGGAGGCAGGAGCATGCGGCACGACCGGCGCTGCTTTGGGCGGCTGGAGCAAGAAGACTAGAGGTTGAAGAAGCACTACGGCCGTTGGATGGACATCGTACGGTCACTGGAGCTAGAATCGTTCATATTGACTAAGTTGACAAAGCCCTTCGTCCCCGTCAACTTAGTAGGCCCATAAGTCAGCCTCCCACCAAGGTGCGTCCCAGCTAGCCGGGGGAGTATTCATTTTTTTGTGCGTAATAAGGAGGCACTTCCGGTGGGTCCGAGCTGACAACGGGGGGAACATTTTTTTGCGAAATACAGAGGCCCTTCCTGTCGGTCCTAGCTGCCAGGTGGAGGAATCATTATTTTCCACGTAATAAGGAGGCATTTCCTTGCATGCAGCCATGGACCCAGCTGTCAGCCTCTCCACGTATAGTCCACTTCTGATGGATGTCGTTCATTGACCATGTTCACCAGGCCGCGCCGATAGCACCAGGGCGGTGGACGACGGCGAGGCCTAGGAAGGTAGCGACACAGAGCCAGGGAATACTCGGCAATTGTTTCCCACATGGAGGAGTACGAGGGTTTACTGGTTCGTTTGCCGTCGCCGGAGAATAACAGCATGTGTGGGTGAGTAGAGGGATGGCTAGGCCAGCAATGGGAGTACGATGGGGCCGTGAGGCCTGCACGGCAGCATAGCCGGCCGCGGGAGGAGGGAGCAGGCAGTCCCGCCGGCGCTTGTTTCACCGGCTGGAGCATGAAGAGAAGAGATTGAAGAAGCACGATAGTTGTTGGATGGACATCCAACAATCACTGCTCTCGTATGTTGACTATAAGTTGACAGGGCGTTGAGTGTGCGTCAAACTTTTTTTATGAAAGCATACGCGTCAACCTGTAGTAGGCGCACAAGTCAGCCGCAAATATGTGGAAAGTAGCATACAACCCATCTGCCATCATTTCTAATAATGTACAACCCATTTGCTAATTCTTAAGAATTTTTTCGGAGCCCATCTTATTTTTGTTAGCATTACACCCCATATTGTGGCAACGATTAAAAAGTATACGAAATTTTGCATATTTCGGTGTGGTCAACTTTTTAAATCCAAAAATGTCGATACACATTCAAACTATTTTGAAAAATAATTTATATAAATATAAAATCGAAATAATTGTCCACGCATAAAAATCAATGGAATTTAAGATCTTGTAATAAAAAAAATTGAAACTAACTCCCGGTTTGATGTGTTTTAAAAATGTACAGCCCATTTCTGGGCAAACCGAATGAAACTCTCATCGTCTTGAAAGATTTGCAGCCCAGCAGGTCCGATAATGCAAGTAGGCCTTGTTTGGGTATTTCTTAAAAAAATAGAACTGGGCTAGCCATGTTGAGCAAGAAAAAAACACAACTGGGCTCATGATGTGGTAAACATAAATAAAACCCTGGCTAGATGGGCCACAGCCCCCGCACAGCCCCGTTGTTACCCTGATCCGTCGCTAAAAGTAGTATAAATAACAACTTCTTGTTCCTCAAAAAAAACTACGCGACTTGCTGGGTCCCTGGTGTCAGCCGCTCGTAGTGTAATTCTCTCGTTTATTGACTATGTTGACAATGGCGTGAGCCCCAGATGTCCATCCATTAGGAGGAACCATATTTTTGGGCTTGTAATATAGAGGCACTTGCTTGCGTACTGCCATGACGCTGGTGGGTCCCTACTGTCATCCTCTCCATGTACAGTCATCTCCTTGTTCCTCTCGGTTGTTGACGATGTTGACAATGCAAGAAGGCGGCGCACCGCGGATGGTGAGCGAACCAAGGCCGCAAGGCGGAGGACGACGGCGAGGCCTCGGACGGAACGAACAGGAGCGGTGGAAGATGCGTCGGTCCAGTCGCATGCGGAGGGGAGTACGAGGGTTGACTGGTTCGGGCACGGGTGCGTGTTGGGGCTGACGTTGCCGGAGAATAACAGGACGTGTGGGGGAATAGAGGGAGGGACTGAACAACATTGGAGGGTACGTACGGTAGGGCGGCCGAGGCGCAGCCAGCCATGGGAGGTAGGAGTAGGCGGAGCCGACGGGGTGGTTTGGTTTGGGTGGCTGGAGGAAGAAGAAGACAAGAGATAGAAGATACACAACAGATGTTGGATGTCAATCCAATGGCTGGTAGGCAGAATCATTTGTTGACTGGCTAGTAAGTCGCCACCACCTTGGATAGGCTATTTCCTTGCGGGTCCCAAATGTCAGAATCCAAATCTGTCACGGTCATGCAGCCTTTCCTATGAAAATTTACAGCCCATTTGATGCACTAGTTCGAAATAAGTTTGTGGGTGGTGGGGGCTAATCACTTGGCTTCTGTAATGCACAGTGAGCTCAAGCAGCCGGCGAGAGTGATGTTATTTCCCTTGGTTGGGATTTGTTACAATATTTCACTCTAAATTAAACGAATGGCAAGCCATTTGCCTTGTTTCAAAGAAAATATGATAGTCATAGCCGAGTTGAAAAGGGCAGGAACATCTAACTCCAGCTTACAAACTGTACAAAAGCACGAGGGTTAATTGTTCACCAGGTTTACAAAAAAAACCAGATTGAAAAGGCAACAACATCTAACTCCAACACTGTTTTCGGCAGTCACAGTCAAATGGATCGGTCAGGTCCATAGAATGAACATCCTGGGTCGTAAAATTTACTGGATTATGACCACAATATGTTGTAAATAGAAGCCCAACATGTTCAGAAGCTCTTTTGCCCACCTGAAACTCCTTTTTTTGCTCTTCGACATACCCATCCTTCAAAACCATGCTACTGATAAACTTAAGCCTGATGGACAATAGTAACCTCGCATTCAGCAGGAAGAATGTGACAAATCTTGTGTTTGCATGGTTGGCTACATATCGTTCTAGCGTTATTGTCTTCAATCGAATCTCATGAGAAGTGAGAAAATCCCGATGCTTACGAATCCACCGATTGTTTATAACTTTCTTACCCCGTCCTGTTGCCTAAATAGACATGAAGATTGAAAACAGTTAAGGTCTAAAAGAAGATTGTCGAAAGTGCAACAGCTGAAAGGTTAATTCTAGTACACTATATGCGGGCTTCCAATGTGCGTGAAATTATCACCTTTATATACAACTTCTCCAGACATGGAAAGCATTGCAGCAAGCCAATAATCTTGTTCAAATCAAAACTATTCATTTGGATATAAAAGATCTTGACAGAATCCAGCACCATTGATAGGCCATCCATGGAGAAACTCTTCATTGAGCATAGAACATAATATTAGTACAAAATGTGTACTCCAAGATGATATATAAATTATGCACAGAAATTTAAAATGCAGCTTATGGTTACAAGTGTAGATGATAATATAAAGTACCTGAAGAACTGTGGATCCAAACACCATATTGAAATGAGCAAAGAGATCATGTATTACACCCAAGGTCTCCAGTTTAGGCGCAGAGAGGACGGTTATTTGCAACGGTGAATAACTAGAATCAAGGATCAACCTTTGAAGTGAAGGGGCATCTTGGATGATGAGCTGCCTTCCGTCAAAAGAAATTCCAATTCTTACAAGGTTAGGCGACTTTATTTGGAGACAACCAATTCTAACTGTGAAAACAAGCACCAAGCACTCTAGCGCAGGGCAACTAGAGTGGATGATGTTGTGCAATGAGGCCTCCGATATACGAACCCGCACAAGTGAAAGTTTCTTGAGAAATGGAAGTCGAAAGTTTAGTACCAGATTGTCTGGTAGGTAGCACAATGCAAAGGTGGCAGTGTGGAGAGAGGAGGAAAACCGCAAGATGCACATCGGTGCTGAGGGCACAAGTTCATGGCGTTCGGTATGTGGTATGTGATTTCCAAGGGAATAGTAGAACTCAAGCCGGTGTAGTTCTGTGAATTCAGGGGATTTCAGCCAGGCGTCCACCGTGTAGGGCATGGCATGCTTGCTCAGGTAGCATGACGGGATGCAGAGGCTTTGAATGAAGCCCTGGTGGGAGGAGATGATGGCTCTGGTGATTTCAAAATCATTGAAGAGAGACAGCCGACGACAGTCGAGATTAAGGGGCACGGCGCGCCATAGAGGGCGCCACCGAATTGAGAGGACTTGGGTGCGGCAGCAATCATTGGTGGGGAGAAGCGAGATGATCTCCCCAAGGACGGCGTCCGGGAGATTGCTGATGCGGTCCACCCGAGATTCTACGGGTTCCTGGGATCCGGTGGGGGCGGGGTCGCCACTTCTCCCCGCGCTGTCGGGTGCGGGATCTACAATAGGCGTCGCTGCTGGTGGGAGCCTCATCTTCTTGGCGCTGGGGTCAGCCGACTCCATTTTCCTCGAGGGCGTCGCGTTGCGCTCACGGATTTGAGCAGAGTATCGAATGACGAGCCTAGTTGTAGTGTGAGTGAAGAGAAGGGGAGCTGGGGGTTTTCTGTAGGAGTGAGGAAGAAGGGGAGCTGGGATTTTCTATAGGAGTGAGGTGAGGAATTTTGGGGTATGAGTGGAGCGAGCTGACGTGAGGTGGGTGGGAGCGAGGAGGAAGAAGAGCACCCAGGTTTTTCGGGGGGGGGGTGTGCTGGGTGTGGGTAGCGCCTCTCATTCAGTAAATATATGGGCTTTTTAATTGATTTTTACTATTTACTAGTGTGGAGGGGCTGTTTTGTCTTGGGCCCAGAGAAACAATTACTACTAGTACAGTGGAGACACTCTACAACTACCCAGAAAAACAATTACTACTAGTACAGTGGAGACACTCTACCGCTTCTGGCTCCTCCTAGGTCATTGAAACGTCTTGCTCTACTGAATGTCATTATACTTTTGTTCACCGACATGCGGGCCATGCAGCGCGCGGGCCCAAATGCCATCCACCAAATTAGAAGGTAGTATGCAGGCGGAGAGTCACCCCGGTCGTAGCGCGGCAGCAACGAGCCCTCGTATCACAAAACCCCACCTCCCTGCAGTCTAAGTTTGACGGACCAAGCAACCATCATTTCACTCTTCGCTGAATCCCCTTCTCCCTCACTGTCTTCAAGAAAGGCAACACTCGCATCTGACACTATTCTTCTCCCCCAACGAAGGGAAGGTAAGCGGATCCATGATGTTGGTATATTTTCGTTCGGAGAAAAAAGAATTTTTGCAAAGCAGTAACCGATCCTCACTCTCTTTTTTGTTTCATTGTCATTGCGATTGTGTTTTCCTTTCAGTGGTTTCCTAGCATTCGTCAGTTTCATGATGGACCAAGGAGAACCATGCAAAGATCTGCCGATATTGGAGCAGACGCGGGAGGCTGATCCCCACGAGACAGAGAGCTCCAAGAAGATGGAGGCAGCCACCGAGCCGACCCCAGATACGCTCACGGCCACTACTAAGATGGTCAACGCCCCGTTTGAGGTTACAGCTCCCATGGCACTGCA
>NC_041391.1:483496971-483503984 GCF_002162155.2 Triticum dicoccoides
TTCTTTGGCGATCTCGATTGTGGTTTTTCATCTCAGTATGTGGTGATTAATAATGCAAACTTTTATTAGCTTCGATGTCATGCTATACATAGTGGTTTAAATAACTTGTGTTTCTTATACTAAAAAGTAATTCAGAATTTGTTTCTATTTCAATTAGAGCCCTGATGCATACAAGGATTGTGTGGTTGTACATGTCACTCGCTATGAGGCGGATGACCTGAATATACGCACTGGAAAAACAGAGTTCTTAGGCTGTTGGATCGTGGAAGCCATTTGCGGTTTTACCAATGAAGAGTTGTATTCCAGCATCACTGTTGTCAGGCGTGTTGTCTAGGGTGTACTGAAGCACAAGAAGTTCAAAGCTACTCCTTCGTTTGTGAGGCATACTGTTCTTGTCAAGCTTACGCAGGAAGATGACGTGGCATGCCTCCACAGACTAGTTTATCAGTGGCAAGGCCACAAGGTTGTCTCCATGAAGGTTCACATGATTGAGCTGCTGCGGGACATCCTCGATGATGTTCATGGCAAGGTCCGTCTTGTGTCCAGGCCAAATTAGATCGAGGCATGAAATAGTTTCCCCAGCTAGTGTTTAATAGTAGTTTGGATTGTGTCTAATTATCCGAACCTTGCCTGTTATTGACCCCTCTGGGGCTAGTTCTCTGTTTGAATCCGTCTATGGGAACTGCTGCTACTTTTGTGTGCCCGTGAATCATGTGAGAACCATCGTAATTGTTGCGGAAACAGATGCGTCCTCACTAGTTTTTTCATGAATATGGCATGGTAAGACATAAGTTGTCACGGTTTATCATACGAGCAGTATGTGTTTTGATGAAATAGAGCACTCATTCGAGAAGTGTGCGCCGACGTATACATAAGTACTTGTAAACACTGTTGGTGCTACCCCACTTGTAAGCAGTTGTGCAAAACACGGCACATTGGCTCAGCTCGCTTCAACACTAGGCTATCGACCAGCTAACAATCAACAATCTGTTGTCTGACATATAAGCAACTATGTATCTTGTTACAGTGGTTCATGCAGTTAATTGAGGCCACAATGTAATAAATTCCAAACGTTCACATGCTAGTCCAGCGCTCATGTGGAACACTCACATTAAACTCGTCTTCATAAAAAACTTGAAAAGCATAAGTTAAGCAATTTTATACATCTCAATGATTCATAGAACATAACAAACATATACTAGTTCACAGCAAAAGACAAAGTTGTGAGAAGGTTTACAAATCAGGAAAAAACAAGCAAGGCTTCTCTGAGCAAAGGGCCTCCCGGGAGGCTTAAATTTCCTGGAGTTCACTCTGGTTTTTTCTTGTTGCCACCATCCAGGGTTAGGTTGTCTCATTCCAGAATAACCAATTATAATTGTGGTCTCAGCTGGAATACTGAACTGAACCATGCAGTGTACTGACCAGGTGAAATACTTGTGAATTCCACTAAATTTAAGCATCGTTATTTGCAGAAATAAGCAGACCACAAAGCCTCTTGTCCGTGCACCTGTCCAAAAAACCGTCGTGCAGCCGTGCCAGCTAGTCCTGGTCCATGGATGAAATGGTAGAAAGTGCATTCCGGATTAGGATGCAGTTGTTTTCGCTCGACCCTGCACTACAATCAGGAAGTAAAATGTACGAATCAGCTTCTTTTAGATTGCGTTGGTCATTCTACCTTAGTTACTACCAATGTAGGGATACCTTGAAGACGGGAGCTTAGACGATGACAATAAGGGATAGACATCTCATTTTGCGCAGTTGTACTAAAACTGAGGTGTGTGCTTTTGATTGCGCGGATAGAAACAATACGGAGACAGACATCCCGAAACGATATGGAGATAGACATCCCTGTTTGCGCAAATACGAAATATGGTTATTTAAACAATGATATATATTTGCAGTGGCGTATGATTAACAGCAGCATCTATTGTGTTATAATTGGCACTAGATTGACAGTATGAAGAGTCCTTAAGTAAGTAGCATCACATCACATCAACAATGACACTAGATTAACATGAAGAACAATAGCATTAGTATTACTGTCATGAGAGTAGCACATGGTCAGTAAATGTGCAATCAAATTTGTTCAGTTCCACTGGGATGAAGCAATGTTAGCGGTGTGAGATTTAAGTGTAACTGCAAAAACACAATTCATGGGAAATAAAGCAAGATGGAAGCACTTCATAAAGTGGTGGTGGCATTGCTTCAATTTATCGACGACACTAGACCATTACTTATAGTGACATTAGGTGGCATTGCTTAATGCTTCATGTGATTTTACATTAACGGTAGCGATATGGGCGTAGGGACAGCAGGTATCTACTACTTTCCCCCGTTTCCTCTTAGAACCAAGTCCTAGATTCATGCTACAACTTTCCCACTTTCTTCCCTGTTTGAACCAACGCTTAGAGTCGACTGTATGAACTAGCTTTACCTCTAATAATAGTAGAAGTCTAGGTGGCTTTGGAGCAGCGGACGGAAGTACAAAAGGATCCACACGAAGGGAGCTGGGGCAGTAGAGCAAGGCAGGTTTTGAAGGAATATATACCTGAGGGTCATTGACTTGTGGCAAAGACGGCGTCGGGAGGCCGCATCTTGGCCACAATATCGCAGGGAGGAAGAAGGGGTCGGAGGCCCTCCCGAGACGGCGCTCTCTCGGAGAGAATGGCACGGCCGCTGATCGGGACATGCGGGCAGCCGTTGGTCTCCTCCCTCGCCGCCGACGACAGCGTGAATGATGCACCTACACCGCTCCCCCGGTCGAGGTTGTCCGGCCAGATTTGTGACCAGCCGTGAGCTGAGAGAGAGTGTGGCCACCTATGTCTTGCTTAGATCTGGAGAGCATGAGAGAGTGAACGAGAGGAACCCTAGTAAAGCAAGTGCTAAGGCTCCTGCTTTTATATATAGTGGAGTGATTTTGTTGTACCAGCTTCAAAAAATGCGCTCCTACGTGTACCCACGAGTGGGTGTGAGAGAACTAGTGCGTGTGTGCATCGCTTCTCTTTGTGAGAGTACAATATACAATGCCCAAAGAACGTTCGCCGCAAGAGTAATAGTATAAGTGTGTGACGTGTGAACTAAAATAAAATGTGCGCGCCATCTTTTGTTTTTTAGAAGTTCTAAGGGTAGGGTGTGAAGAGCACATATGTGCATGACATCTGCCTGCAGATAGACGGTGGGTGCCACGTGCGAGTCTGTGAGAGGACTCGGGAGAGTCGTTACTCGTGAGGCTGCGTGTGCGTGAGAGAGAGAGGGGGGCACATATCAATGCAATGCATGTGTCCGTAAATTATTATCCAACAAACGTTCGCCACAAGCCTTTTCCTGACGAACGCCGCAAGAACCGTTAGATCGGCATCCGACAGTGTCAGTTTTGCCATGTCATTTAACAGAACAACCACTCCTCCTACACACAAATCTTCCACGTGAGTGTTAGCAACTAACGTATGCTCCCTCCGTTCCGAAATGCAGTGCATATAGCTTTATTGAAAATCCGAACCTCGCAAACTTTTACCGAGTTTTCATGTACCAAATTGCACATGTAGAATACCCTGTATATATCATTTCATTCATCTTCGAGAGATAACTATAAAGATGGGTGAGGAGTCTACAAAGAAAGACCATCGTATCACCCGCAGTAATTTCAACCATCCTTTAGTGTCGAGGAATATCATAGGAACTCTATATGATATGATTTTTATAGGATTTTTTCCTTTAGAGCCAATTGGTTCATAGGAATAGATTCATATACTCCACATTTCAAAGGAAATAAACATGATATCATTTCTATAGCTTCAGAGCCACTTGCTTCATATGAATGGATTCCTATACTCCCTTAATTTCAAAGGAAAATAAACATTAGCGTATATTCAATAGAAAAGTTCCTATGATATGAACCAAATTACATCTCTTTTCTAATCCCTCCTCGTAGGAATTGAGATACATGTCATCTCTAGATTCAATAGAAAAGTTCCTATGATGTGAACCAAATGACATCTCTTTTCCAATCCCTACTCATAGGAACTGAGATGCTCCATGTCATCTCTTTCCCTACAACTTCCATGTATACATCTTCTATTCCTAAATAGATAGTACAACCCACTAGTAGCTTTTTTCCAAAACATGCAACTATGGCACAAGAACTATATAGTGTGCCAATAACTTTGAAAGATGGTCGCTGGATGAAGCTAATCCGACAGTGTAGAGATAGGCAAATCCGAGCACTACTGGCCGTTGGATATCATGAACATTCCACGAGATCTGCCACATGTGCAATTTAGAAGACTCCATGGTTGAACTTAAGCATAGTGCACAAACCTCAAAACATAAGCACTTCTCCTTTGTTCTAGAATCTTCTGTATCATAATTGATTATTTTTTTCTAAATGAATTACCATTATTTGTTTTTTACTTTATGATTTACAATGCACAACCCCGTGAATCTTAACATTTTTATAAAACTAATTGATTTTGAATGAAATGAACTATAAGAATTAAAAGAACATCTACATCATGCATATATGACTCAAAGCTTTACATGCTATAGTGTGTATTGATTCATAATTTGGTTTCGAAATCTCATGCGTTCAATACATGTGTATCTTACTAGTTTTGAGTAGAGTAGCAAATTTCACGCGGCCTCGGGTATATCAAAATGCAGGGCCCATGCATTATTGCCTTTCGGTCGAACCTACGTCCACAATTTTTTGTACGTACTATATCTCCAACTGGTCCCCAAACCCAAAAATGCTGCCTCGTTCCCGTAAAACCAAGCGGCCCACACATATTTAAGGCGTCGACTCGAACCCGTTTACAACGACGTGGCCCCGCACGCCGTAGTACTCCTACAAACCCTACCACCGCACTCATCATCGGTTTTCTTCAATAGGACGAGGGAGAAGCCGATTTCTAGTGGAGGCGCTTTCAAAAAAAAGAGAAAAAGATATGTAGTGGAGACCCCTACCCTAGGGTGCCCTAGGTAGCTGCCGCACGCATCATTGTTTTCTCTTTTCTTTATGCTCTTGCGCCCTAGAGTGAAATGATGGTTGCTTCGTCCGTCCAGCTTAATGCGGGAAAGGTGGGGCTTTGTGATTTGACACCTCATCGCTCATTTTCTACTAATGCGGCGCTACGACCGGGGTGCCTCCAATTCCACCGCTGCTCTGAACTATAATTTGTTGCATCGCACATGGAACAAGATGGTGGATGAGCCACTTGTCGGCCAAAGGGGTCCTATTAAGTGTGTCGCCATTTCGTGTGCGGACTGACCCTGCTTGAGTTGCTACGCCAACACGACAGGAGCAGCCTACCACTTGGTTTTGCTCCTTGGTGAATCCCGACTATATTGCTCTAAAAAGATACGTGCTGAACTACCCTATCTGCCTTGGTTTTTTATTTTTAGGCGTCTCGGTTTATAGGGCCTGCACGTAGTTCTAGGCCATCCATTTGACTAACTAAATATGAGTTAGTATGTCACAAAAAGTATATCATTGGATTCTTAAGCGGATGTAGTTGTATTTAAAAGTCTAGGGCGGGGCTTTTCCTGCGCGGTAGGCGGGGCAGTTCCGCCTAGTCGGTTCGACAGAGATGCGAGAAGACGAGGGAGTAGGCTGCTGCAAACGTAGGGCTGTGTGATTTGACAGCGAGTTACTACTGGACAGGTGGGGCCCCGTGATTTGACTTGCCATTATCATTTTAACTACGGCGCTACGACCGGCGTGAGTCTCCCGATTCATGACCACCTCCATACAGGTGCCTCTCCCAATGCTCCACCATGTAGTAGAGGCTGGCTCTTGCATGAGAGCCCACTTCTCCACTTTTTCCTTGCCTCTCTTTCCTCCACATATGCAAAAATGCCATGTAAAGCGCACTATTGTACTTACTTGCTCCTACAGGTGCTTAAACTTGCCACATAGGCATAAAGTCTGATGTGGCAAGTTAATCAAGAAGAGAGAGACTAGTTTGGTGACCCAAGGAAGAAACGGTGCTAAGCGCGTGTACCAAGGTGAAAAGACAATTTTGAGTCTATAGCTAATTAAATGAAGAAAACTTACAACACCATTTCATTGGAAGAGGTCACTCCTTGGCAAATGCAATAAATACTAGTACTCCCCGTGTGCCATAATATAAGAACATTTTTGGCACTACACTAGTGTCAAAAACGTTCTTATATTATGGGACGGAGGGAGTACGAATAAAGAGATAGAGAGAAGTAAAAAAACACTTATAGCCAACCTTATAGCCAACCTTGTTGTAGTATGAGTTACTAAGTGATGACTACGTATACCATGCCAACATCAGATAGCCTAACGCACCGTGTTAAATCTCCAAGGGCGCGACCGCGCGAGCGACGCGACGGTCGTGGTAGGCGCGTGTCACATCCCTAGTTCTGGTATGCACTGAGCTAGCTAGCCATGTGTTGCATCATGTTTAAATTCTTTTGAAACTTGAAATAGGGATTGCCTAAACCCTAGCATCAAAGGAATTCACTAGGTTCAACTAAAATAATTTCAGTGATTCCAAATGGCTTTCAAAAATGTTCATCATTTCTGGAAATGCTGGAAACAGTAACAAGAGGTGTTGCACATTTTTCCATGACATATTTGGGCTCTGAATTAAATCATATGGTATTTCCATTTGGGCATTTAAATACTATAAAATATTTTAAATGCTCAAATAATCATAAACTAAAATGTTTACTGTTGGATATATTCTAAACAGTAGCCATGATTAGTTACATGATTTTTGGATCTGTTTATGTATTTTTAATAAAGCCACAAACTTACAGAAAAATAGAAAAACAGAATTTAAAGCAGAGAGCAGAGGACTTACCTGGCACCACCTACCGGCCCAGCATTGCAGTTGGCTGGCCCAGCCCACCACCGCCTCCTTCCTGTCGCCTTGCTCCTCACGCCAGTAGGCAGGGACGCGTGCCCGGCGCGCGCGGCCACACGCCGGCCACCTCCTCCCTGCCTGGCTGCCTCATTCCCCCCTGGATGTCTCTCGCAGACGCCA